>NC_041391.1:111166515-111170865 GCF_002162155.2 Triticum dicoccoides | reverse complement strand
TATATATATATATATATATATATATATATATATATATATATATATATGGGCGATATGAGAATATATATACTGAATTGTGTGTGGCATAATTTGAGTTGCCTACATTGTGTATTTGATGAAATAATGTGGATGACATGAGTTGCCTATGTTTTGCCGAAATGTCGATTCAATTCTGTTTCGGCTAATTTCGGGCATGCAAACTCAATATGTCCTATGTTTAGGGAAGGTCATGCCGAATTTTTGTATGAATTTGATCCATGCATGCATACATACGTGGTTATAATATTTGCTCCGCCCGCAGGTGATCATGACGGTCAATGGAAGGATGGTGGAAAGATACTGGGAATTCGCTGTGGATGACATGTATGAAAAAAGACTGAGGGTTGTTTTATGCCTGTGTCGAAAATGCAAAGGAATAGTCAGGCTTGACCCCTTTGAGGGTGGTAAATTCAAGGCACACCTGCTAATGCATGGTTTCATGCATGGCCATACTCGGTGGATAAGTGAAGAAGAATAAGAAGATGATGATGATGATGAGGACGTCGACGGAGCAGGAAATAACAACATGGGGCCACCAGACGAAGAGATGATCGATATTGTGCCCGAAGAGGAAGATGGCCTCGGAAATGTCGATGGCAAAGAGGCAGTTCAAGGCGGAGAAGACGTGGACACGCCGTATTCATCGCTACTAAGTCAGCCATGCGGGACCCACATGTTCGAGACCTGCTTCGCAAGAAGACGACTAGCGACAGAGCTGCTTCTAGAGAGGAGGCCAAACTGGCGCAACTGGAGGTAGACTCGATGACTCCTTTGTATGATGGTTGCAATAATCCCGAGGTGACCCACTTGAGTTCCACACTAGAACTTCTAAAGATGAAGGCAAAAAACAAATGGACAGATACAAGCCTGGATGAGCTTCTGAAGTACCTAAAGATGGTTCTTCCCGTGGGAAGCCTGTGTCCTACTAGTGTCGAGGAGGCAAAGAAAATCATGTGCCCTCTTGATCTGCCACATATTAGATATCACGCATGCATCAATGATTGCATCGTATATCGGAACGAGCACGCGGAAAAAACCATATGTCCAAAGTGCAATGCTTCACGATATAAAAAGGCTGGAAAGAAAGCTCCATAGAAAGTTGTATGGTACTTTTCGATCACTCCACGTCTACAACGGTATTTCGTAGATCCTAAGGAAGCAAAGCTTATGCACTGGCACGCGGAGAGGGTGAAGCCAGATGACGGAGATGAATCGAAGCTGAGACACCTCGCAGATGCTAGCTAGTGGAGAGCATTAAATGCTGAATTTGAATTTTTCACAAATGATCCAAGGAACATCGTCCTTGGCGCTACTAGTGATGGCATGAATCCATTTGGCAACCAGAACACCAATCATAGCACATGGCCCGTGTTTGTATGGATGTACAACCTCCCCCTGGTTGTGCATGAAGGAAAAATACATACACATGGCTATGCTTATTCAAGGGCCGAGACAACCGGGAAATGATATAAATCTGTATCTCGGGTTACTGAAAGAGGAGTTACAGACCTTATGGACAATGCCGGCCAAGACATGGGATGCAAGCAAAGGAGAGTATTTCTACATGAGAGCCGCACTGATCACGATGGTGTAGGACTATCTCGGTTACGGATATCTCTCCGGCCAGGTGTGCCACGGATATTGAGGATGCACGAGGTGCACGGATGATACAACTTCTCTGCAGCTATCGAAAGATGGCGGGTCTTCGAAAATCGTGTACATGGGGCATGGAAGATAGCTCGAGAAGGATGACCCATGGAGAAAGTGTGGAGATCTATTCAACGGTAAGGCTGAGCATCAAGGTCATCCACGTAAGTGTAGCGGTGCAGAAATATATGAATTATTGAAGAACTGGGAAGAGTGCCCCTCGCCGGGAAAGACGAAGAAAAAGGCGCCGGAGCCCCTGCTGAAGATATGGAAGACGAGATCTGTTTTCTAGGACTTGGAATACTGGCCCATACTCGACACACCTCATAGCCTTGATCAAATGCATATCACAAAAAATATCGTTGAGAGTTTGGTTGGAACATTGATGAACATGCAGGAGAGGACCAAGGATGGGCCGAAGGCAAGAAAAGACTTGGAATTTTTGAAAATCAGGAAAGATCTTCAAATGCCCGGTAAAAGGTCGTCAGAGGAGACCGAGACGGAGATGGAGACGGAAGATAGGGGCAAAAAAGTAAACAAGAAGGAAGAACAATACTGCCCCCCTCTTGCTTCACCTTAGATCCGAAGGAGGTCGATCAATTGTTCAAGTGCCTTGTCGGAATCAAAGTTAGTTCTGGATACCGTGGGAAGATAAGCAGATATCTGGACACTAAGACAAAAAGGTTCAGTGGGATAAAGTCTCACGACTGTCATGTGATGATGATGCAATTACTCCCGGTTGCACTTAGAGGGATTATGGACACACATGTGCGTGAGACGCTTCTTGACCTATGCGACTTTTTTGATGCTATCTCTTGAAAGTCGATCAGTGTGAAGCAACTCCATAGGCTACAGGAAGAGATCATTGTCATACTGAATGAGCTAGAGATGTACTTCCCGCCCGCATTCTTTGATGTCATGGTGCATCTATGTGTCCACATCGTGGACGACATCATCGACCTAGGGCCAACATTCCTGCATAGCATGATGCCGTTCGAGAGGATGATGGGGTAATCAAAGGATTCGTTCGTAACATGTCCCGTCCAGATGGAAGCATAGCCCAGGGATATCTGACCAAAGAGTGCATCTCTTTCTGTGAGAGTTATCTGACCAAAGACCCTGTTGTTGTTTTGCCCATCAACAAGCACTACGGAAGGCTCGAAGGCGAAGGTCACACCAACGGTCATAGGGATGTGAATGTGTTACGCTCTGGCCGACAAAATGACCTTGACAGGGCAAACTTAGTAGTGCTACAACACCTAGATGTGCTAGAAGATTTCGTGACACTGCACAAAGAGACCATCGCAAAGAAGTACCGTGACCGTGGGGTGCACAGGACGGACGCTGAAGTTATTAGAGAGCACAACTCCACTTTCTTGCGTTGGTTCAAAGAGCGAGTTCTGGCTAATCCCCCAGACGAGGGTTGTCCGAACGGAACACTCATATACGCCTTAGCACATGGCCCCTCGACCAACCTCGCGACTTATCAAGCATACGATATCAAGAGATACACGTTCTACAGGGAGCAGAAAGATAAAAACATGATGAACAAAACTCAGGGGTGACGATGGAAGCCATGACCGGGAATGTAATTGAAAGATATTACGGAAGGGTCGAAGAGATATGGGAGCTTAACTACTCTGGATTGCATAACGCGACGATGTTCCGTGTCAGATTGGCTAAAGATGTACACAGAGAAAACCGACATTTCACTACCATGTGTATACCCGACTCCGATGATAGTGGTACCGTCAACGCCATCGCCAAAAAAGAGCCATGGGTACACGCTAGACACATGACACAATGTTTCTTCATAACTGATCTGATCAATCCCAGCCGTGTTGTCGTGAGGAGAAGCAAAAGGAGCATTGCCAAAATGGACGGAGTCGCCAACGAGGAAGACTATGACCAGTACGGTGATCCGATGAGGGAAGATGATGCTGATGACAATGAAACATATGTCAAAAGAAGAATGAAGACTACATTACCTACAAAACATCGTAATCACTGGAGAAGGAAAAGTCACAACCATGGGCTCAATTATTCGACAACGAACGAAAGAGGGAAGAAGATCAGTCTGAAGCGTCGTCGTCGCCCAAACTGACAAACTAATCCCAAAGTTTGTCTGTGTATAGCTATTTTGTATACCGCCGATAGCGGTCAAATGATGTAATATATATGTTATACTAATTATTATCCGGAGGGTAACAATGGTATATTGCAAAATGAAAGAAAAAGAAAAAGAAAAGTGCAAATGAAAGAAAAAGAAAGGAAGTTTTGCAAAATTAAATGAAAAGAAAAAGAAAAAGAAAAAGAAAAAGAAACTAATAAAAAATAAAAATAAAAAAGAGAAAAAAATAAAAAGAAAAGAAGTAGCAGTAGTGCGTTTTATCCAGGGAAGCGCTATAGCTAAGAAAAAGGAAAATAAAAAATAAATAAAGAAAAGAAGTAGCAGTAGCGTGTTTTTGCTGGACCAGCGCTATAGCTAAGTTAGCTATAGCGTGTTTTTCCAACATGTGCTATAGCTAAGTTAGCTATAGGACCGGTCCACTCGATCCCCTCTGACTCTCTCTCACTCGCTCCGCTCGATCCACTCTTGATTCCACCGCCGCCGCCAGCCCCGCCCTGTCACCGACACCAGCCCCGCCCCGCCCCGCCCGCCCC
>NC_041391.1:111154728-111166196 GCF_002162155.2 Triticum dicoccoides | reverse complement strand
CCCTCTTCCTTCCTCTCCGACCCCTCAGCCCCGACTCTCTATCTCTCTGACCCCCTCCCACTCTCTGCAGATCGGCGACCCCGGCGACCCCAACGCCGGCCACTGACCCCGACTCCTTCAGCGCCTCCCTCCGTGAAGCAGCCGGCGACGCCCAGCAACGCCAGCTAGCCGGTGACCCCTTCAGCTAATAGGTGCCATAATTTAATTGCTGTTAGTGTTAGTTAGTGTTAGTTAGCTTAATTTGCTGTTAGTGCTACTAGTTAGTTAATTGTTGTTAGTGTTAGTGTTAGCCCAGTGATAGTTAGTGTTAATATTGATGCATGTGTGCTGCTGCTGTTTTTGAAATTCAGTTAGAGCACACTGTTCAGTTAAATATTTTGTGTGCTGCTACTTAGTTAATTTTTGAAATATAGTTAGTGTTAATATTGATGCATGTGTGCTGCTGCTATTGGCTGCTATTGAGATCTTCTATGTAGTGAGATCAGTTTTGCAGCTTATATTGATGATTTGGCAAAATATTGACCTAAGTGACCTATGTTTTGCCGGAAATGTTGATTCATTTCCATTCCGGCAAATTTCAGGTGGTCTATATGTGCACTTTCTAGCAAAGGTCATGCCGAAATTTTCCGTGAATTTTGGCATGACTTGTGCTAGAAAGTTGGACATATCGAGTGCCTGAGATTTGTCGTGATGGGAATGAACGACATTTCTTGCAAAACAAAGGTCGTCACTTTTTTTTGTCATTATTCACTTTATTATATGAAGCTTGATAACTAAACGACTACGACATTGAACCCTAGGAAACATGACCGACACCGATGAGGCCGGAGGTTCTCACTCCCAATTAGGTCGAGCACATGGCTACCTCGACTTTTTGGCGGATCAGGAGAGACAGGAAGCTGGGTGTCCGACGGATGACAACGGTGGTGGCGCTAGCGCCAGCACTGATGCCACCAATGACACCGGCACTGAGACTGGCGCTGATGATGTTCCTAACTATAGCACGAAAGGTGGGACCACCCAAGCCAGTGAGGGAAAGAAGGAAAAGAGGACACGATGCCGAAATGAGCTCGGCACCGGAAGATTGGTGGTCACGGCGGTGCACCCTGGCGAGTTCGAGCCAATAGAGCCGCGAGAAGTGGCAGCGTGTTACAGCAACCAACTAGCATGCATCCTACGGGATACCGCTAACATCAACACCACCAAAATATGGAAGAATGATCAGTTGAAGAAGCTGCTTCTAACTAGGCTGCATGCAAGATTCCCGTTCCCCAGTCGTAATGACGAAGTCGACCCATGGGATGATCATGCCATGAAAAAAATCAACAACAAAGCCCTAGGGAACTTCAGCAACGCATTGAGCGCTTGGAAAACTAGGGTGAAAAAGGTTATTCAAGTAGACCATGAAACCTACACCGAGATTGTTGCAGACAATCCGAAAATTACGATAGAGGACTTTGAAAAGTTCAAGGAGACTTGCAATGAAGAAGCTTCATGGCCAGGTCGGAGAGAGGCAAGCAGCTGGAGGAAAAGAACATGGGGAACCACCGCCCTGGAAGTCGTGGTTACACAGGAAAGAGGCTCGTGTGGGCTAAGGAGGACGCAGAACATGAACGTCTGGGGATCCTAGACCCATTGGCTGAGTTCACCAACTAGCAGGAGCATGACTTCATCAGGGCCCGATTCTCGTGGGACCCCAAGAAAAAAGATTTTTTTCACCGATGGGCCGACTAGGAAATTCATGAGAATACTGGTAATTATCCTTTTACCACCTTACATATTAGGTTCTGATCAACGAAGTCTACTACATTCTAGTCGCATTCGTAAATGATTCACGGTCCATTTTGCAGAGAGAGCAACACAAGCTTGCGGCGGCCGAGAGTGACTCGTCGACTCAGTCGTCGGCGAAGTACAAGTGGGACACTCCTTTCAACCGGGCCATGAACATAATGATGGGACACCCGCCCGGCCAGCGGCTGCAATATGGACGTGTGCATGGCGCCGGGGATGGGGCCACTTGGAAGTACTATTATAGCGAGGACCCCGAGGCCAAAAGACAAAGAAAGAAGTTCAGTCAAGTGACTATCGACGAGAAGGTGGCGCGGCGATGGAGAAAGCAAAGGCTGAGACCAAAGCTGAGATAATCGCTGCCTGTAGATCTGATTTCGTGGATGCCTTTACAACCTTGATTCCAACAGTGGTCACATGGGTGCAACAAAATCCAAATGCGCCACCAAGTGAATTGCCCAGCTTCACCGGGAGCAACTCAATGAACATCGCACCCATACCATACCTAGTATGGCAACCACACCCGCACCTCCTCCAGCACCTGCTCCTGCGCCCAGCTCTCACAGCAGCCCTAGCCCCATCTCTGGCTTGAATGTCGGGCTGTCGACATTGGCTGAGCTTGATGCCCTCACGGTAAATACGCGTCATCGCACCTTCATCAACTCAACTAATTAATTAATCTTCACTTGCTCTTCTTTTTGGATCTCTGACGCCGCATGTATATGTCTTTGTAGGCCGACTCCACTTCGTGCACCCTCCTTTACAACATGAAGGGCGGGTTAGTGGATGTGGGGAAGGGTACTATAGTGAAGCCTAAGGATCGATTGTTTCACCGCCGGCAGATGCCTGATAACGCCTTAAGGGTCTCCGTGGCGAGTGTGAAAGCGGGCTACGAGGGTCTCCCTCGTCCGATACAAACCGATAGAGAGGATGACGAGACCCCCACGCAGCTTGGCCAATGCAAAAATTGGCCGATCCTATGGCCGAAAAATCTTCTTTGTGTCGAGGTGGCCGGGAGCACACCAACGGGTCCTCATGAAGGTATGACCACAACACCACCTACACAAGTACAACCATCGTCTGTGCTGCTTGCTGAGATCGAGAGACGTGAGGAAGGAGGGCCAACCGTTCCGCCGGCAGATGATGCCATCTGCCCCATGGAAGAGGATAGGGATCATGACATGGAGGATGCCGACGATGACCCTAACCAGTATTTCAGTACTGCCTTTGACAATGAAGTAATAATGAGTCAACCATATGAATATGAGATGCATGTACTAGAGCCGGAACGTCCTTGGGAGTGCAAGAAGTCTTTGTTCATGCAATCCTCGCATGACACACCTCCAGATGCCGGCTCCACCCAAGCTCAACTACTTAGCCAGAGTCGTCCAATGCTGAGCCCGACAACACTAAGGGTGGTGCTCAGGGAGGGTCCGACAGACCCACCAGCACCTCAGCCCACGAAGAAGAAGCAGAGAAGAGACCGGCGGCAAGAAAATCCAATAAAGCTGGCAATGTTGGTTCTAGCAGCCAGCAACCTTCGACCAAGGTTGACCCTGTACCGATGAAATATGCGCCATTAATCCATGTCGCGGGAGAGCCAATGGTACCGGTGAATGCACTAGCTACCATAGAAGGGGATCTCAGGAGACTCCATGACCATGTGCTTTCGACAAAGAGAAGCCTCCTCGCCTCGGATGATCCAGGATACCTACTTTATATGGTTCATGTGCCGAGCAGTTGCAAGATGTATGTCCACACATGCCCCGCGGACCTCTTCTTCCTGAGGTTTGGTTACATATTCCAGATGTTTCAAACGAGGACACTCGATTTTACGTTTGTCCGCCTGTATGCGCTGCACATGAACTACATCATCAGGGGAGAGCAAGTGACCGGTCTTGCGGTCACGGACCCATACTACATGCATGAGGGATTCTTGTCAGTCAACGACGCCAACCATCAATGTAACGCCTCGGATTCGTTGCGCCAGGTGTCTGCCAGTTATTCACCGTCGTTGCCATGTCATTTGCTTGCGTGTTGCACTTTTCCATGTCATCATATGCATTTCATATCATGTCATCATGTGCATTTCATTTTGCATACATGTTCATCTCATGCATCCGAGCATTTCCCCGTTGTCCGTTTTGCAATCCGGCACTCCTATGTCCCCCGGCGTCCCCCTTTTGCCTCTTTTCATGTGCGGGTGCTAAACATTCTCAGAATGGACCGAGTCTTGCCAAGCGGACTTGGTTCACCACCGGTAGACCGCTTGTCAAGTTTCGTGCCATTTGGAGGTCGTTTGACACTCCAACGGTTAACCGGGTAACCGCAAAGCCTATTTTGTCTTGCAGCCCAACACCCCTTCCAAAGTGGCCCGAAACCCAACAAACTCCCCTCCATGCTCTCGGTTGTTCGATCACGATCGCGTGGACAAAAACCGTGCTCCTTTTGGAATCTCCTAGCTCCCTCTACCTATAAATAGGTGTCTCCCCCCGAATTTTCGCAGTCCAAACCCTAGCTCCCCTCCTCCTCGCGCTGCCGGACGTTTTCTCCCCGCTTCGTGCTCCACCGCCGTCCGCCGCCGCGCCGCCCTTCGCCGGCGACCGCGCCGTCCCCGGCGATCGCGCCTCGCCGCCTCCCCGTGCACCATCACCGCCTCCCGCGCCCCGGGCGCCTCGCCCGCCCGGCCGCCCGCCGCCGATGCCTGTCCGACGCCGCCTCGGCCCTCCGCCACCATCGCTGGCGCTGCCCGCCGGCGTGCCTCCGCTCCTGCTCGCCATGCCCCGAGGCGCCGCGCCCCGCTGTGCCTTCGGTCGCCATCCACCGCCGCCGCCGCCCGAGGCCGCCGCCTCCTCGCCGAACTTCGACGGTCCCGCCGTCTCCGGCCTCCGCGCTGCTCACCGGAGCCGCCCCGCCCCTCGCCGGAGTCCACTCCAGCCAGATCCGCCGTGGGTGGATGAGATCCACCCGCTCATCCAACCAAACGCGGCATCCCCGTATCCCGGATCCCTCCGTCCCACGTTGACTTTCGCGGAGGTAAAATTTGACTAAGTCCCCAGATCTGCATATTTTCATGCCATGTTCATCGCATCATAACTCCATGCATTGTTCGCTTCAACGAGTACTTCATTTCATTCCATTGCACCATGTTCATTTGAGTCCATCTTGATGCCTGAATCATCGTTGCAAAAGTGCATGTTGATGTTAATCTGCTGAAACTGTTATAACTTGCTCATTTGTCATTTTTTCCATGTTTGATGTGTGCATCCTATGAGGTTGATGTCTACATGTGTTTTGATCTATGCTATGCCATCTTTCCAGTGATGCTATCCATGTATTTTTGTGAGTTGTGTGCTGAGTGCATCGAGCTTGTTAAGTAGGGTACTTGCTGTTGCTGTTTTCCTGACTGATTCTGTTATATTTTGTTGCTATGTTAACCTGCTGCTACTTGTCATTCTATGCATAATATGGAGATGTTCACTAAGGATGTTTTGTACTACATGTCTTGATCTATCCATTCATGCCCCTGGTTGCATTTATAGCCTGCTGTAACTTGTTGTTATCTTGCTCCAAATTTGCTAAATAATGTTGCTGTCAACCTGTTAACAAGAAGTTCAGTTTTGGCCATGTGCTTTTCTAGTGATCCATGCATCCTATGAACTTGTTCTTGCCATGCTTAGATTCATAATCATGTCTTCTTACTGTTGGTTGCCTTGCGATGCCATGTATTGCTCTGTGGTGAGTGGTTCAAGCTCACCAACATGCCTACTTATTGTTGTTCCTGCCATGTTTACATGGGTGTCATCATATCCTCTATTCCTTTTTGGCTCATGGTCAGTAAGGGACTTTTTTTCTATGGGTTTAGTAGATTCATGCCATGCCTTTGTTTGCCATGATAAGTTCCTGTAATATGTTGTTTGATAGCCCTAAACATTGCAACCTGATGTTATTTCTGCTAAGCCTAAAACTGTTATTATTTGCAATCTTCCCATGCCCTTTTGAGCATGTTCTAGTAGATTCTGGAGATAGCTCAGTCTTCATGTTTTGTCATGCTTTACCTGTACTTCATGCCCATGCCTTTTGTTTTCTCCTTGGGATGTTGTAGCATGTTGTTTTGATGCTTGCATTGTGCCTAGTTGCTGTTTTGGACAGATTGTTGTCATATCTTGTATAGTGTGTGTGTGTGTGTTGAACCGTTGCTCCGTTTTGAGTGTGCTCCATATGAAACTTGCTTGGTTTTGCATGAAGTTTCATATTATCATGTTGCATCCTTGTTTTGAGGTGTTTGCTTGATGTTTGGATGCATTTTGCATCAATGCCATGCTTAACTTGTTTTGCTCAAATCTTCTAGGCCGTAGCTCCGAATCTAATGAACTTTATATGTAACTTGACTAAAATCTCGTGTAGATCATCTTGGTGCATCTTAACTTGCTGTTAAACAACTTCAACTTAATGTTTGTTCAGTTCTGGACCAACTTTGAAACTTACATATGAGGACTTACCGGAATTGTTATATGTTGTTCCCGGCCTCATTTAAACTTGCCTTGATGTGTTGTTCTTGTTTGCATCATCTCTTGCCATGAGTAGCCTTATCTAGCTTTCTCATGCATCATTCTTGGTTGTGCATCATGTCTTGTCTATGTGTGGTGTGTTTACTATGTTGTGTGCTTCTTCTCGATAGTTCCCGTTTCATTGCGATCGTGAGGATGCGTTCGTCTACGTGTGGTTCGTCTTCGTGGCTTCATCTTCTTCATGTACTCGTTTTTCTTCCTTGCGGGATTTCAGGCAAGATGACCGCTACCCTGGATCTCACTACTATCATTGCTATGCTAGTTGCTTCGTTCTATCGCTATGCTGCGTTACCTATCTTTTGGTCTTCAAGCCTCCCAAATTTGCCATGAACCTCTAACCTTTGACACCCTTCCTAGAAAACCATTGCTTGGCTATGTTACCGCTTTGCTCAACCCCCCTTATTACATTGTTAGTTGCAGGTGAAGATGAAGATTGCTCCATGGTGGACAGGATTTTATTGGGATATCACAATATCTCTTATTTAATTAATGCATCTATATACTTGGTAAAGGGTGGAAGGCTCGGACTTATGCCTGGTGTTTTGTTCCACTCTTGCCGCCCTAGTTTCCATCATACCGGTGTTATGTTCCCGGATTTTGCGTTCCTAACGCGGTCGGGTGATTTATGGGACCCCCTCGACAGTTCGCTTTGAATAAAACTCCTCCAGCAAGGCCCAACCTTGGTTTTACCATTTGCCTCACCACCACCTACCTTTCCCTTGGGAGTAATTAACCCAAGGGTCATATTTATGTTAGCCCCCCCGGGCCAATGCTTGTCTAAGTGTTGGTCCAAACCGAGCGATGTCCGGCGCCCCCTGGGCAACCAGGGTCTATGCCAGCCCGACGTCTGGCTCATCCGGTGTGCCCTGAGAACGAGATATGTGCAGCTCCTATCGGGATTTGTCGGCACAGCGGGTGGTCTTGCTGGTTTTGTTTTACCATTGTCGAAATGTCTTGTAAACCGGGATTTCGAGACTGATCGGGTCTTCCTGGGAGAAGGTATATCCTTCGTTGATCGTGAGAGCTTATCATGGGCTAAGTTGGGACACCCCTGCAGGGTATTATCTTTCGAAAGCCGTGCCCGCGGTTATGTGGCAGATGGGAATTTGTTAATGTCCGGTTGTAGATAACTTTACACCAGATCCGAATTAAAACGCATCAACCGTGTGTGTAGCCGTGATGGTCTCTTCTCGGCGGAGTCCGGGAAGTGAACACGGTTTCTGTGTTATGATTGACGTAAGTAGGAGTTCAGGATCACCTCTTGATCATTACTAGTTGACGAACGTTCCTTTGCTTCTCTTCTCGCTCTTATTTGCGTATGTTAGCCACCATACATTGCTTAGTCGCTGCTGCAACCTCAGCACTTTACCCCTTCCTTTCCCATTAAGCGTTGCTAGTCTTGATACCCATGGTAATGGGATTGCTGAGTCCTCATGGCTCACAGATTACTACAACAACAGTTGCAGGTACAAGTTATATGATGATCATGACGCGAGAGCGATGTTTGCTTGTTTGGAGTTCTTCTTCTGCTTCTTCTTCGATCAGGGGATAGGTTCCAGGTCGGCAGCCTGGGCTAGCAGGGTGGATATTGTTTGAGTTTATGTTTGTATTTCATCCATAGTCGGATGGTGCTCTTATGTGTGAGATGATGTTGTATTCGTGTGGCATTGTATGCCTTATGTATGTATCCCTACCTATTATGTAATGTTGATGTAATGATATCCACCTTGCAAAAGCGTTTCAATATGCGGGTCTATCCTTGATGGGACCTTCGAGTTCCTCTTGGATAGGGTCGCATATTGGGCGTGACAAGTTGGTATCAGGGCCTCGACCGACCTTAGGAGCCCCCTTGTTTGATCGTGTAGTTTGGCCGTTGTTGAGTCTAGAAGAAAACTGTTTTTGGAGTCTAGTTATATCGGAGAGTAGGAATTCTTTTTACTCCTCAGCCCCTTGGTCGCTCTGGTAAGGAATCTTGACGTAGGTGTTTTGAATTACTCCTCTTCCCCTTAAAATATTTCTTTAGGATCACACAGTTGGTTTTCCGATCGTTGGTTCTCATCTCTTTTCATCCGGTGCATTTCTCGTCAAGTTGACTCGAGTCTCTTCATCGTTGCCAAGTTCAATCCTCAGTTGTTTTCTTTTCCCACCCACCCACCCCTTTTCTCCTTGAAGCCGGAGTCCGTAACCGAGTATCCATCCTACTCGTGCGAAGCCTTTGCATTCTTTCAACCGGTGTTTCCACTTGAAGTTATTCATCGGTTTTTCCCCGTCCAAGTTGCCTTTGTTTTCCCGCCCTCCCACCCTCATCTTCCTGGAGTCCGAGTCTCTTTCGACCATCAATTTCATTCGCCTGGAGCCTCTTCAGTCTTCCCTCAATTATTTCAACCAGTGAATTCTCGTCTCGGTGGACATTCTTCATCTCTTTTTCTTCTCCGGTGGATTCAATTCCAATTTTCGGTAGTGATTATAATCTTTCCCTTGGCTCAAATGTTTTCCCCTTGCTGGTTCGCCTCTTGACATTTAATCGTTCCAGAGTTTTGAAGACATCTTAGGAGATTCATCTGTTTTCAAATTATTTCAAGGTTGCCACCTCATAAAAATATTTCAATTGTTCCGGTGCATCATCTATATGTTCTACATCCCTTTCCAACGGTGTTTTTTCCCTTTAGTGGGCCCTAACCCATAGGTCTTTTTCCAGGATCTTACCTGACTCTTCTAATTATGCCGGAGCTATTCCCAAATTCTTTTCAAAGTGTGACGTAAGAATGGATTCCATCAGTCACATGCCTTCTCCAAGATCGTTTTCCAATTCTTTTCATTGTTGACTCAACCTCTTCACTTTTCATTCTCCTGGAGTATCTCAACAATTTTGGTGTTCTTTCTCGTCGTCATTCTCAACTTTTTATGATCAAAGAAGAGTTTTTCCTTAAAATCTTGTCCGTTCTCTCGAAGATTCGTGGTTCTAGTTTCATGTTATCCTCTCGAGAATTATTCCATTTGTCAGATATTCTTTTCTTAACCATCCGGAGTATGTCAGGAGTTGTTTTTCCATTTCTTTTCACCCGAGGCCATCATTCTAGAAGAATTATTTGTCCTCAAATTTCAGCTTCCGTTATCTAATTATCCCTGTGCTTCGTTCAAGTGTTCTTTAATCAGCTCATGATCTCATTGTTCTCTCACATCTAAATCCCCTCGAGCATATTGGTTCTCTTAATTCTTCCCGGTGATTCAGTCTCTTTCATCAGTCAATTTTGAATTCTTCCGGTGGTTCGTTCAAGATTCTTTTCCTTGATTATCATTTTAATCCATTCTTTCTTGCGAATCCTACCGGTAGTTCATGAAGACTTTCTCAAGTTTTGTGCTATATTTCCCTTAATCCTTTTCAAGAAGAATAAGTAGTATACAAAAATCCATTGCTTGTCATCAATTTAATTTGATGAAGGATAAGCATACAATAAATCTTATTCTTATTTCCTCATAGTGAGTAATCCCTTCCTTCGGATATTGTTCTTGATGAATAAATTCTAGTTCCAAGTCTTTTCATCCTTTCTTTTCCGGAGTTCAAATTTCCTGGCCATCTCATTGGAACCTTCATCTAAATAACCGCAAGGCTCATCTTATTCTTTCGTCCTTCATTCCTATCTCATCATCCTTTTGTTACCAGAGTTCTTCACGGTGGTTCTTCACGATTTAATTCATTCTTCAAGAGTTCATCAAGATTTTGTTGGTTGAGTTCAAGTATCTTTTCCTCTTGCGTCTCGAGGTGCAATTAATTCTCCAAATTCTTTTGAAGTGGAGTTTTGCATTTCTTCGTTCTTCTCAGCTATCCGATCATTTCCATTTGTGGCCGGTTAATACCTTATGATCATGAGACGTTACCTATAAGACCACACCAAGCTTTTTCTTTTCGTTGTTGATTTTCTCAACAACTTCGTTCAATCCTTCCTTCTAAAGATGTTTTCAATTTCATTCGTGGCACAACTTGTCATTTCCGTCTCCATTCTTTTCATTCAAATCTTCCAATTCTTCCGGAGGCTTTGTGTTGTTCCTCTCGTCAAGTATCATTCCATCTTCTCTAGTTCATGATTCGATCCTCTCCATGTTCAGCTGGAGTGCTGCCTAAATCCTTTCAGTCTTATTCGTTTCCTATCTCGTTCTAACCGGAGTGGTTTCATAGTCTATCTGATTCCGTGAGCTTTCGATTCTTGTCATTCTCGTTGTTCCTCTCTTCTTCTCGAGTGCTCTCGATTCTTTGCTTCTTCATTTGAGTTCTTGTTTCACCTCATCCCTTTTTCCCTTCCGTCTCGGTCCTAAGATCTCGGGACGAGATCTCTTGTTAGTGGAGGAGTGTTGTAACGCCCCGGATTCGTTGCGCCAGGTGTCTGCCAGTTATTCGCCATCGTTGCCATGTCATTTGCTTGCGTGTTGTACTTTGCCATGTCATCATATGCATTTCATATCATGTCATCATGTGCTTTTCATTTTGCATACATGTTCATCTCATGCATCCGAGCATTTTCCCCGTTGTCCGTTTTGCAATCCGGCACTCCTATGTCCCCCGGCGTCCCCCTTGTGCCTCTTTTCATGTGCAGGTGCTAAACGTTCTCGGAATGGACCGAGTCTTGCCAAGCGACCTTGGTACACCACCGGTAGATCGCCTGTCAAGTTTCGTGCCATTTGGAGGTCGTTTGATACTCCAACGGTTAACCGGGTAACCGCAAAGCCTCTTTTGTCTTGTAGCCCAACACCCCTTCCAAAGTGGCCCAAAACCCAGCAAACTCCCCTCCATGCTCTCGGTCGTTCGATCACGATCGCGTGGCCGAAAAACGTGCTCCATTTGGACTCATCTAGCTCCCTCTACCTATAAATAGGTGTCTCCCCCCGAATTTTCGCAGTCCAAACCCTAGCTCCCCTCCTCCTCGCGCCGCTGGACGTTTTCTCCCCGCTGGCCGGACATGTCCGCCCGTCCAGCGCCGCCGCGCCCAGCCAACGAGAAGCCGCCACGTGGCGCGCCGCCACCTCCCTCGCCGCCGGCCTGCAGAGCCCATCCGGGGCCCGCGCGGGCCCAGATCCAGCCACCCGCCGGGCGCCTCGCCGCCGCCGCCCCGC
>NC_041391.1:111142585-111154227 GCF_002162155.2 Triticum dicoccoides | reverse complement strand
GACCGCGCCTCGCCGCCTCCCCGTGCGCCATCACCGCCTCCCGCGTCCCGGGCGCCTCGCCCGCCCGGCTGCCCGCCGCTGATGCCCTACCGACGCCGCCTTGACCCTCCGCCACCATTGCGGGTGCCGCCCGCCGGCGTGCCTCCGCTGCCGCTGGCCACGCCCCGAGGCGCCACGCCCCGCCGCGCCTTCGGTCGCCATCCGCCGCCGCCGCCCGAGGCCGCCACCTCCTCGCTGAAGTTCCCCGGTCCGGCCGTCTCCGGCCTCCGCGCTGCTCGCCGGAGCCGCCCCGCCCCTCGTCGGAGTCCACTCCGGCCAGATCCGCCGCGGGTGGATGAGATACACCCGCTCATCCAACCAAACGCGGGATCCCCGTATCCCGGATCCCTCCGTCCCGCATTGACTTTCGCGGAGGTAAAATTTGACCAAGTCCCCAGATCTGCATATTTTCATGCCATGTTCATCGCATCATAACTCCATGCATACTGCTCTGTTTCGTGTGTGTAATATGTCAAATTGTTTGCCTCAATGAGTACTTCATTTCATTCCATTGAACCATGTTCATTTGAGTCCATCTTGATGCCTGAATCATCGTTGCAAGAGTGCATGTTGATGTTAATCTGCTAAAACTGTTATAACTTGGTCATTTGTCATTTTGGCCATGTTTGATGTGTGCATCCTATGAGGTTGATGTCTACATGTGTTTTTATCTATGCTATGCCATCTTTCCAGTGATGCTATCCATGTATTTTTTTGAGTTGTGTGCTGAGTATATCGAGCTTGTTAAGTAGGGTACTTGTTGTTGCTATTTTCCTGACTGATTCTGTTATATTTTGTTGCTATGTTAGCCTGCTGCTACTTGTCATTCTATGCATAATCGGGAGATGTTCACTAAGGATGTTTTGTACTACATGTCTTGCTCTATCCATTCATGTCCCTGGTTGCATTTATGGCTTGCCGTAACTTGTTGTTATCTTGCTCCAAAGTTGCTAAATAATGTTGCTGTCAACCTGTTAACATGAAGTTTAGTTTTGGCCATGTGCTTTTCTAGTGATCCATGCATCCTATGAACTTGTTCGTGCCAAGATTAGCTTCATAAACATGTCTTCTTACTGTTGGTTGCCTTGCGATGCCATGTATTGCTCTGTGGTGAGTGGTTCAAGCTCACATACATGCCTACTTATTGTTGTTCCTGCCATGTTTGAATCTGTCATATAACTTGCCATGTTTACATGGGTGCCATCATATCTTCTGTTCCTTTTTGGCTCATGGTCAGTAAGGGACTTTTGTTCTATGGGTTTAGTATATTCATGCCATGCCTTTGTTTGCCATGATAAGTTCCTGTAACATGTTGTTTGATAGCTCTAAACATTGCAACCTGATGTTATTTCTGCTAAGCCTGAAACTGTTATTATTTGCAATCTTCCCATGTCCTTTTGAGCATGTTCTAGTAGCTTCCGGAGATAGCTCAGTGTTCATGTTTTGTCATGCTTTACCTGTACTTCATGCCCATGCCTTTTTTTCTCCTTGGGATGCTGTAGCATGTTGTTTTGATGCTTGCATTATGCCTAGTTGCTGGTTTGGCAGATTGTTGTCATATCTTGTATAGTGTGTGTGTGTTGAACCGTTACTCCGTTTTGAGTGTGCTCCATATGAAACTTGCTTGGTTTTGCATGAAGTTTCATATTATCATGTTGCATCCTTGTTTTGAGGTGTTTGCTTGATGTTTGGATGCATTTTTCATCAATGCCATGCTTAACTTGTTTTGCTCATATCTTCTAGGCCGTAGCTCCGAATCTAATGAACTTTATATGTAACTTGACTACAATCTCATGTAGATCATCTTGGTGCATCTTAACTTGCTGTTACACAACTTCAAGTTAATGTTTGTTCAGTTCTGGACCAACTTTGAAACTTACATATGAGGACTTACCGGAATTGTTATATGTTGTTCCCAGCCTCATTTAAACTTGCCTTGATGTGTTGTTCTTGTTTGCATCATCTCTTTCCATGAGTAGCCTCATCTAGCTTTCTCATGCATCATGCTTGGTTGTGCATCATGTCTTGTCTATGTGTGGTGTGTTTACTATGTTGTGTGCTTCTTCTCGATAGTTCCCGTTTCATTGCGATCGTGAGGATGCGTTCGTCTACGTGTGGTTCGTCTTTGTGGCTTCATCTTCTTCATGTACACGTTCTTCCTCATTGCGGGATTTCAGGCAAGATGACCGCTACCCTGGATCTCACTACTATCATTGCTATGCTAGTCGTTTCGTTCTATCGCTATGCTGCGTTACCTATCTTTTGCTCTTCAAGCATCCCAAATTTGGCATGAACCTCTAACCTTTGACACCCTTCCTAGCAAACCATTGCTTGGCTATGTTACCGCTTTGCTCAGCCCCTCTTATAGCGTTGTTAGTTGCAGGTGAAGATGAAGATTGCTCCATGTTGGACATGATTTTATTGGGATATCACAATGTCTCTTATTTAATTAATGCATCTATATACTTGGTAAAGGGTGGAAGGCTCGGCCTTATGCCTGGTGTTTTGTTCCACTCTTGCCGCCCTAGTTTCCTTCATACCGGTGTTATGTTCCCGGATTTTGCGTTCTTAACGCGGTCGGGTGATTCATTGGACCCCCTCGATAGTTTGCTTTGAATAAAACTCCTCCAGCAAGGCCCAACCTTGGTTTTACCATTTGCCTCACTACCACCTACCTTTCCATTGGGAGTAATTAACCCTAGGGTCATCTTTATTTTAGCCCCCCCGGGCCAATGCTTGTCTAAGTGTTGGTCCAAACTGAGCGATGTCCGGCGCCCCCTGGGCAACCAGGGTCTATGCCAGCCCGACGTCTGGCTCATCCGGTGTGCCCTGAGAACGAGATATGTGCAGCTCCTATCGGGATTTGTCGGCACAGCGGGTGGTCTTGCTGGTTTTGTTTTACCATTGTCGAAATGTCTTGTAAACCGGGATTCCGAGACTGATCGGGTCTTCCTGGGAGAATGTATATCGTTCGTTGATCGTGAGAGCTTATCATGGGCTAAGTTGGGACACCCCTGCAGGGTATTATCTTTGGAAAGCCGTGCCCACGGTTATGTGGCAGATGGGAATTTGTTAATGTCCGGTTGTAGATAACTTGACACCAGATCCGAATTAAAACGCATCAACCGTGTGTGTAGCCGTGATGGTCTCTTCTCGGCGGAGTCCGGGAAGTGAACACGGTTTCTATGTTATGATTGACGTAAGTAGGAGTTCAGGATCATCTCTTGATAATTACTAGTTGACAACCGTTCCTTTGCTTCTCTTCTCGCTCTTATTTGCGTATGTTAGCCACCATACATTGCTTAGTCGCTGCTGCAACCTCACCACTTTACCCCTTCCTTTCCCATTAAGCTTTGCTAGTCTTGATACCCATGGTAATGGGATTGCTGAGTCCTCGTGGCTCACAGATTACTACAACAACAGTTGCAGGTACATGTTATACGATGATCATGACGCGAGAGCAATGTTTGCTTGTTTGGAGTTCTTCTTCTGCTTCTTCTTCGATCAGGGGATAGGTTCCAGGTCGGCAGCCTGGGCTAGCAGGGTGGATATTGTTTGAGTTTATGTTTGTGTTTCATCGGTAGTCGGATGGTGCTCTTATGTGTGAGATGATGTTGTATTCGTGTGGCATTGTATGCCTTATGTATGTATCCCTGCCTATTATGTAATGTTGATGTAATGATATCCACCTTACAAAAGCGTTTCAATATGCGGGTCTATCCTTGGTGGGACCTTCGAGTTCCTCTTGGATAGGGTCGCATATTGGGCATGACAGTCAATATGCGAGTCAGTACATCGAAGAATTCTTGGTCAGCAATAATGACAAAGAAACAATTCTCCTACCTTATCATCCCAGGTAAGTCATCTGCGGATAGCACTATAACACATATATACATCCTTTCGTGCATTTCAATAGTTACTTTGCACTCATGGAGGCTAAAGTTGATCGTGTATTTTGTGCAGCGGGGGGTGTCGTGCCGTTCTCATTGTTCTTTACCCGCGTTACTCCCGCGCTCTATATTTGGACCCGTCGAACAACATATAGAAGAAAGATTACACACACATAAAGTATGTTCTGGACAGAGCTTTGCTCGGCTTCAGCATGCGGGGTGGCTACATCCAACACAAAAAAACAAATAAGGCCGGGCTTTGTTTCACCCACAAGACTGACTTCTGTTGCATCCAGCAACCGACAAGAAGTGAGAATGATGGATTCTACGTCATCCATTTAATGATGGAGTACAGAAGGGATGTGCAATTAGTTTGCATGAAATCTTCATCCGATACCCATATCCAGAGATTTTCCGAAGCCTTTTGAGCCGTGCCGGATAATCGACTTCGAAATGATTTCTACCGGATCCAACAGGAAATTGCGTCCATCATCATCAAAGATGTCCTCGAAGAGAATGGGATGTTCTACGTCGGCCCAATATCGCGAGCTGACGTCCGAACCCGCATTGCCCTACAGCGTCAGGACATGACGCCTTTCACTAAGCTTGGGTCTGTCCTCCCGGATATGGACAGATGGGAAAAGTGCACTGCTTAAAAACAATGTAGTTACTTGTTACTTTCTGTACGACGAAACTTCGAATCTCTCAGTACGACGAAACTATTAGATGTATGGTGCCGCGCTCTAGTTAATTACTTTCGGTACGATAAAATTTGTTAACTATGTTTACTATATATGTTGCTTCTATTTCATAACTGTTTTGTTGAATTCGCTTCATGGGATATATATGTGCATCTCTGACAGGTATATAGATCAACGATGGCGAGGAAGTGGTATGTCGTGTATGTAGGGCTTGTTCCGGGTGTGTATGATGAGTGGACAGAGTGTCAGGCCCAAGTCTCTGGCTTCTTCGGCGTAAGCCAGAAAGGGTTTGATAGCAGAGCGGAAGCCGAAGCAAGTTACTTGAGATTCATAGCAAAACAGGGGATTCAGAACCAGCGCCGCTACAAAAACTACTACATAATACCTCTTTTGATCATCGTGATCGCTCTTATCGTGTATGTCTTAATTTAGGTAGATGATGAAACACGTGTCTACGGTGACAATGTAAGATACATGTCATGTGTATCGCTATTTCGAGATGATGATGATGATGAGATCTACATCATTTGTGTTGAGACTATGTTGATATGATGACACTATGTTCTACCACTTCGATGATGATGATGAGACATTCCTTTTTCATATAATTCCAGTGTATGTGTATGTTGTAACTGTATAAAACAAGTAAAAATACGAATACAACAACATAAAAAAAAAGAAATACTAGCAGTAGCATGGGGTATTGGAGTAGTAGTAGCGCTGCTTACCAGTAGCGTGTGTTCGTTGTGCTCGCTACCAGCATTAGCAGTAGCGATGGGCAGAGGCGCGCTACTGCTAGATACAAATAGCAGTAGCGCTGGTTCAAACAAGCACTACTGCTAAAAAATAGCTGTAGCGCCATAGCAGTAGCGCGCCCACCCACGCTACTAATAGCCAAATAACCAGCGCTACTAATAAGGGTTTTCCTAGTAGTGGTAGGCTGCCGCCTGTGGTGAAGAAGCTGAAGGGGGACACGGTGGCTCCACTTGGGGCATGCTCATCCGTTGTGGCCGTGCCTTCGTCTGTGGGAAGGGGAGGCAGTGGAACTCGCACCTCCCCTGCCCGGTCATCCTCACGAGGCCAGGAGGAGCGCCCTGGCAGGGTGCCAGCCCCCATGGCCCCGCTGGCTCTGGAGCCGCCGGCACTTGAAGCTGTCACTGAGGTTGCCAAGGCTCAGGAGCTCCCGGTCTCCCCAGCTGTGATCATGCTGCCGTCTTCTCCTCCTGCTCCACTGATTCCTGACTCCTCTGCCTCCTTCGCCGTCTTGGACCGTGCTGCTGCTGAGCTAGGTCGGCTGCGAGAAGACCTCCAGGGCGCCAAACCCCGCCTGGTGGCCGGGCGCCTGGGGCTGATCTCTGGCTCGGTTCATTCCGAGACCGCCGTCCGAGCGGCGCTGAGCCAGGCTGCAGTAGCTACCGAGGAGGAAAAGCAAGCCGCCAGCCAGGCCGCGGCCGCTCATGACGTAGCACTAAATGACACCTTGATCGCCCAGGACCGCTGCAAGGCACTAGACGACAAGCTGAGGGGCCTGCGTGATGAGCTCGCCAAGGAGGCTCGCGATCGCCAGGCAAGGGAGGAAGAGATGAAGGCTCGGGAGGCCGCCATCGGGGACCGTGATGCCAAGCTGACCGCTGATCGCATTCGACTGAAGACTCTGAAGCAGAAGCTGAAGGCAGAGAGGGCCGAGCTGGACACCAAGGCGAAGGTCTTGGCCGAGGATCGCGTGGCCTTCACGGATCTTGAGAAGAGATCTCGCAAGGCGCTCAAGTCGCTTTACGATGATGGTCTGGAGAAGTCGCTGGCCGGAGCCAAGGACGGCCCCACCATGCTACTTCCCTTCCTGGTCGAAGCGCTTGAGGAGGTCGTTACCGGCATAGGCCCCATGGCCGAGGTTGAAACTTGCGTCCTTTGTTCTGCGGCGCTGACTCGGGTCCTCAGCCACATCTACCTTCGCAACCCCGACGCCAACCTTGACGATTTGCTGGAGCCTATGGACGCCGAGCGCTTTGCCGCTGCTGCTGAAGCCATGAAGGGCCAAGCAGAAGGCTTGCTGGTGAAGTTCCGCACTTTCGCCACTGTGCCCAAGGTAGGTACCGCTGGTTCCGCGGCCTCGGGAGGTGGAGCTGATAGGCGGAACTCCACCACGGAGGCGGGGCTCCTGGCAAATGACGACACTGCTCAAGGGTGATCTCCTCTCGGCTTCTTTCCTGTTTCAACTCCTCCAACATGCACCGTGCCTCGTGGAGGCGTTTAAACTTGTGTTTGGTATCGTAAGGACAATTTATGGTTTGTAATATTTGCTTCTGAATTTGCGAGATTTTGCGGTTTCCTTCCTATTTGCTTTGTGTTCTACGTCGGCAGGGCCCGGCCCCGCACATACATCAGCCGCCGTTAGCCCCAACCGGATCACCAGGACGGGACCAAGGAGTGAGGGGCTACGTGACAAGTTAGGCTCCCGAGTCACGATGCTCAGGAGTCCCCCTTGACACACAAACATCAAATAGGGAGGGGGTGTAGGAGTAGATCTGTCGTTCTACGAAGGCAGGGCCCGGCCCCGCGCATACCTCAACTGCCGTTAGCCTTGCGGAACTAAGGAGTGAGGGGCTACGTGACAAGTTAGGCTCCAGAGTTGTGATGATCAGGAGTCCCCCTTGACGCTCAAACGGTCTTCATACCTTCGCTCCGCTCGGGGAGGGGCGCGCGACGACCAGGTCCGAGGGACCTAGCTAGGTGGCATGCGCTCTGGCGTGACCTGGGCGCAGCCCCCGTGTCCAGCCCCCTCGCGTGTCGCTGCCGAGGGGTGGCGCTGCGATGAGGCCAGACACTGAGCTCTGGGATCCCTGAGGTTGATACAGCCGTGGGATGCCCTCAGTTGTTTATCACCAGTGCGGAGCATAGTGCTTTTGTATGTGTACGGGCATAGTCGCTCCTCGGCAGTGTCGTCAGCCAGCGCGGAGCATGGTGCTTCCACTAGTATGTGGGAGGGGGGCTCCCCTCCGGGAGGAGCCCCTGGGGTGTGTAGAGCCCCGCCCTGACACGTGGCCGGCACGGTAGGGCTGGATGAGGTGTATCTGGGCACTCGTGAGCCAGCATGGGACTCACGAGGCCCTACCTCAAGGCGGGTTGCACATGATCTTGAGCCTTGGGCGGCTGAGTGTTCGTGCGAGGTGATTAGATACAAATGCTCTACATCCTCAGTTACCGGCCCTCGAGCGAGCTCAGCCACCCCTGGTATGCCAGGTCGCGATGCCGTGGACAAGGCCAGGGGGTGAGGGCTGGAGAGCCAGTAAGAGCTCCTGAGTCGTGATACTCAGGCGCCCCCCTTTTAACGTGCAAGCGATTTCCATGAGGGAGAAAAGGGCCCATGGTAGGAGGGAGATGATTATCATAGGCAGGCTAAGCATGAAAGGCAAATTAGCCCAGATAACTGCAGGAAGGATACATGCCACTGGGTCAGGCCTGAGCGGCTTGGGGATGATGCAGCCCGAGGGGCGCCCCCAGCAAGGTAAACTAAAGACATGAGCGAAAGGGATACATGCCGTAGGGACAGACCCATGCGACCTGGGAATAATGCAGCCCTGAGGGCGCTCCCAGCTGAAATGAACTCTAAAGATGTCACCTAATACCATTGTAGAGCGGGTGTTGGAGTAGCCAATGATGCATGGTGAAGAGGCCGATCCTCACGAGCCACCGGAGCCCTGTGTCTCGGGAGGCTCTGGGGGTCCAGGCTATTCCTTGAGGACCGTCTCCATCTCCGCCAGGACCGCCTAGTGCCTGGCCTCTTGAGCTGCCAGAATGCTCTGCAGAAGACGCTGGTGAGGGGCAGCCGCGTTCGGCAGGCCGAAAGGCATGCGAACATAGCTATGAGGTGGACCCTCGCAACGTCCAACGCGTGAAGGCTAGAAGCGCTCCTGAGATGCGACTTGGCTGAGCCCTGGGTAGTCCATGCAGACGCACAGCCCGCCATCCTTGCCTGGATGGGGAGCTACGCCGGGCAGGTGGCGATCGCCGCGTATGACTCTTGATTCCTGTAGCTCCTGAGTGGCCTTGGTGATGAACTCCTGAGGGTTGGGCCCTCCTTGCCCCATGCCTTCCTGAGGGAAATGTGCCGCAAAGCACGCCTCCAAGTGTTGCCCGAGCGCCTCCCTCTTGATCCTGGCAAAGTCTCAAGCCCTCCAGGAGAGAGCTCCTGAGCCTTGCCCGAGGAGGGCGCCAGGCGCGCCTTCCTATGCGACGGAGGGAGGCGCCCCTTGTGTCGGTGTCAAAACCGGCGGATCTCGGGTAGGGGGTCCCGAACTGTGCGTCTAAGGCTAATGGTAACAGGAGGCAGGGGACACGATGTTTTACCCAGGTTCGGGCCCTCGCGATGGAGGTAATACCCTACTTCCTGCTTGATTGATCTTGATGATATGAGTATTACAAGAGTTGATCTACCATGAGATCATAGAGGCTAAACCCTAGAAGCTAGCCTATGATTATGATTGTTGTTGTCCCATGGACTAAACTCTCGGTTTATATAGACAACGGAGGGGGCTAGGGCTACACAGAGTCGGTTACAGAGAAGGAGATCTGCACATCCGAATTGCCAAGCTTGCCTTCCACGCAAAGGATAGTCCCATCCGGACATGGGACGAAGTCTTCAATCTTGTATCTTCATAGTCCAATAGTCCGACCAAAGTATATAGTCCGGCTGTCGGAGGACCCCTTAATCCAGGACTCCCTCAGTAGCCCCCGAACCAGACTTCAATGACGATGAGTCCGGTGCGTAGATTGTCTTCGGCATTGCAAGGCGGGTTCATCTCCAAATCCTCCAGGGTACCTGTTGTAACGAGTAGTGTCCGGCTTCCCATTAATGTTGCACTCCTCGGATCCTATGCTTTAATAATGGTTGTTTCCACGTGTCGAGCGAATGCGAGAAGTCGGGGTATTTTTACATTTGCCACCCTACCCATGCGAGTAAATCATCTATTTAAAGAGACGGAGATCCTCAGATCCGAATCACACCATATCCTCCCATCGAGTATCCATCAGAGCACGCCCGGAAAAGTCCATACCATCATGGCCGGTCGTTGCGGCTCCTCCTCTCGCTCCCGTAGCACTAGGCCAGGCGATTGGGTGAAATGTTCTATCCCCCACAGCCGACTAATAGAGTTGCAGACCCAGGGGTTTCTTCCGCCTGCATACATGGTCCCCGTCTGAGCTGGACTAGCCACTTATAATGGCGGGGAGCAAGCGGAGAGTTCTCCAAACCCATCCAAGGGGGAGCGGGTATGCTTTGTCCCCTATTTGCCGAGGGGACTCGAATTTCCAATCCATCCTTTCCTCCGCGGGCTCCTGGAGTTCTATGGCCTCCAGCTGCATAACTTTACCGCAACCTCCATACTGCACATTGTAGGCTACGTTTCCTTCTGCGAGCTATTTCTGGGTTGCGAAGCTCATTTTGAGTTGTGGAAGAGGCTATTCTGCCTCGTACCCCGCACTCTGGAGGGGTCGGTATATCAAGTGGGTGGAGCCGAAATATGGCGCATTGCTGGGATTGGATACCTGTCCGGTACCCCGAAGAAGACATCCGAAGATTGGCCTTCGGAGTGGTTCTACATGGAGGACGTCCCTCTTTCGGACCCTATTCGGAAGGGCCTTCCCCTGTTTGTAAATGTCCCATTGAAGAAACGCCATAGCTGGCGGCCCTAGAGCCCCCACGAGGAAGATAACAGAGAGATCCTTTTTCTGATGGACAGGATAAAGATGCTGGCCAAATCAGGACTGACAATAATTGAGGTTATGTCCATATGTATAATACGGGGAGTACAGCCACTTCAATATCGGGGGAAACTCATGTGGCACTTCAACGGAGAAGATGATGCCACCCGCTGCGGCCGTAAAGGTCCGGACTCCGCCGTCGCTCTGGTGAAGATACTGTCCGATTTTTATGAAGGAGAAGAAGAGGAGTTCATCCGCATCAAACCACGGGATGGATTCTCCATGTACAACCCCCCAAGATGGGTGAGTTGCTATCTTGTGTTCCTAGTCTTTCCTGCATTCTTTAGCACAAATATTTACTTGCCAATTCATAGCAGGAACTACAAAAAGCTATGAGGGAGGTTCATAGCCCGTCTCCACGGCCAGAGGACCCGGACCGGGCCCTCGACCCCGGACTTGAAGAAGATCCGGACACATTCGTGGAGCTCATTGATAGGACATTTTATCAGTTAAGCTGCGATGGTGCGCTGGTGGCCATCATAGCTGATCATCCTGGCCTACTCCCTGTATCACATGTAAGTAAAACTGCAGTCCCAACTTCCAAGAATGATTCCCTCTTTGCGCCTTACCCACCGCATATGTATTGCGTTTTACAAGGAAGGTCATCGGGACGCTAGGACGACCCCGCGGTGACTCGCCAACAGGGGGCACCGAAGCCGGGTAGGCTTAAAAGGAAGGAGGTCAGGACTGAGATGCCGTCGCAAAGGTATGTTTAAAAACCTACCACGTAATTATCATCGTCAAAATATGACAATGTCCATTGTCTTCCGGCAGAAAGAGCACCAATGTCGGTGTCAAAACCGGCGGATCTCGGGTAGGGGGTCCCGAACTGTGCGTCTAGGTGGAGGGTAACAGGAGACGAGGGACACGATGTTTTACCCAGGTTCGGGCCCTCTCCATGGAGGTAAAACCCTACAGCCTGCTTGATTAATATTGATGATATGGGTAGTACAAGAGTGGATCTACCACGAGATCAAGGAGGCTAAACCCTAAAGCTAGCCCATGGTATGATTGTTGTAATGTACGTTGTGTCCTACGGACTAAAGCCCTCCGGTTTATATAGACACCGGAGGAGGCTAGGGTTACACAGATCGGTTACAATGGTAGGAGATCTACATATCCGTATCGCCAAGCTTGCCTTCCACGCCAAGGAAAGTCCCATCCGGACACGGGACGGAGTCTTCAATCTTGTATCTTCGTAGTCTTGGAGTCCGGCGGACGATGATAGTCTGGCTGTCCGGACACCCCCTAG
>NC_041391.1:111137433-111141672 GCF_002162155.2 Triticum dicoccoides | reverse complement strand
ATGTGGATGACATGAGTTGCCTATGTTTTGCCGAAATGTCGATTCAATTCTGTTTCGGCTAATTTCGGGCATGCAAACTCAATATGTCCTATGTTTAGGGAAGGTCATGCCGAATTTTTGTATGAATTTGATCCATGCATGCATACATACGTGGTTATAATATTTTCTCCGCCCGCAGGTGATCATGACGGTCAATGGAAGGATGGTGGAAAGATACTGGGAATTCGCTGTGGATGACATGTATGAAAAAAGACTGAGGGTTGTTTTATGCCTGTGTCGAAAATGCAAAGGAATAGTCAGGCTTGACCCCTTTGAGGGTGGTAAATTCAAGGCACACCTGCTCATGCATGGTTTCATGCATGGCCATACTCGGTGGATAAGTGAAGAAGAATAAGAAGATGATGATGATGATGAGGACGTCGACGGGGCAGGAAATAACAACATGGGGCCACCAGACGAAGAGATGATCGATATTGTGCCCGAAGAGGAAGACGGCCTCGGAAATGTCGATGGCGAAGAGGCAGTTCAAGGCGGAGAAGACGTGGACACACCGTATTCATCGCTACTAAGTCAGCCATGCGGGACCCACATGTTCGAGACCTGCTTCGCAAGAAGACGACTAGCGACAGAGCTGCTTCTAGAGAGGAGGCCAAACTGGCGCAACTGGAGGTAGACTCGATGACTCCTTTGTATGATGGTTGCAATAATCCCGAGGTGACCCACTTGAGTTCCACACTAGAACTTCTAAAGATGAAGGCAAAAAACAAATGGACAGATACAAGCCTGGATGAGCTTCTGAAGTACCTAAAGATGGTTCTTCCCGTGGGAAGCCTGTGTCCTACTAGTGTCGAGGAGGCAAAGAAAATCATGTGCCCTCTTGATCTGCCACATATTAGATATCACGCATGCATCAATGATTGCATCGTATATCGGAACGAGCACGCGGAAAAAACCATATGTCCAAAGTGCAATGCTTCACGATATAAAAAGGCCGGAAAGAAAGCTCCATAGAAAGTTGTATGGTACTTTTCGATCACTCCACGTCTACAACGGTATTTCGTAGATCCTAAGGAAGCAAAGCTTATGCGCTGGCACGCGGAGAGGGTGAAGCCAGATGACGGAGATGAATCGAAGCTGAGACACCTCGCAGATGCTAGCTAGTGGAGAGCATTAAATGCTGAATTTGAATTTTTCACAAATGATCCAAGGAACATCGTCCTTGGCGCTACTAGTGATGGAATGAATCCATTTGGCAACCAGAACACCAATCATAGCACATGGCCCGTGTTTGTATGGATGTACAACCTCCCCCTGGTTGTGCATGAAGGAAAAATACATACACATGGCTATGCTTATTCAAGGGCCGAGACAACCGGGAAATGATATGAATCTGTATCTCGGGTTACTGAAAGAGGAGTTACAGACCTTATGGACAATGCCGGCCAAGACATGGGATGCAAGCAAAGGAGAGTATTTCTACATGAGAGCCGCACTGATCATGATGGTGTAGGACTATCTCGGTTACGGATATCTCTCCGGCCAGGTGTGCCACGGATATTGAGGATGCACGAGGTGCACGGATGATACAACTTCTCTGCAGCTATCGAAAGATGGCGGGTCTTCGAAAATCGTGTACATGGGGCATGGAAGATAGCTCGAGAAGGATGACCCATGGAGAAAGTGTGGAGATCTATTCAACGGTAAGGCTGAGCATCGAGGTCATCCACGTAAGCGTAGCGGTGCAGAAATATATGAATTATTGAAGAACTGGGAAGAGTGCCCCTCGCCGGGAAAGACGAAGAAAAAGGCGTCGGACCCCCTGCTGAAGATATGGAAGACGAGATCTGTTTTCTAGGACTTGGAATACTGGCCCATACTCGACACACCTCATAGCCTTGATCAAATGCATATCACAAAAAATATCGTTGAGAGTTTGGTTGGAACATTGATGAACATGCAGGAGAGGACCAAGGATGGGCCAAAGGCAAGAAAAGACTTGGAATTTTTGAAAATCAGGAAAGATCTTCAAATGCCCGGTAAAAGGTCGTCAGAGGAGACCGAGACGGAGATGGAGACGGAAGATAGGGGCAAAAAAGTAAGCAAGAAGGAAGAACAATACTGCCCCCCTCTTGCTTCACCTTAGATCCGAAGGAGGTCGATCAATTGTTCAAGTGCCTTGTCGGAATCAAAGTTAGTTCTGGATACCGTGGGAAGATAAGCAGATATCTGGACACTAAGACAAAAAGGTTCAGTGGGATAAAGTCTCACGACTGTCATGTGATGATGATGCAATTACTCCCGGTTGCACTTAGAGGGATTATGGACACACATGTGCGTGAGACGCTTCTTGACCTATGCCACTTTTTTGATGCTATCTCTTGAAAGTCGATCAGTGTGAAGCAACTCCATAGGCTACAGGAAGAGATCATTGTCATACTGAATGAGCTAGAGATGTACTTCCCGCCCGCATTCTTTGATGTCATGGTGCATCTATGTGTCCACATCGTGGACGACATCATCGACCTAGGGCCAACATTCCTGCATAGCATGATGCCGTTCGAGAGGATGATGGGGTAATCAAAGGATTCGTTCGTAACATGTCCCGTCCAGATGGAAGCATAGCCCAGGGATATCTGACCAAAGAGTGCATCTCTTTCTGTGAGAGTTATCTGACCAAAGACCCTGTTGTTGTTTTGCCCATCAACAAGCACTACGGAAGGCTCGAAGGCGAAGGTCACACCAACGGTCATAGGGATGTGAATGTGTTACGCTCTGGCCGACAAAATGACCTTGACAGGGCAAACTTAGTAGTGCTACAACACCTAGATGTGCTAGAAGATTTCGTGACACTGCACAAAGAGACCATCGCAAAGAAGTACCGTGACCGTGGGGTGCACAGGACGGACGCTGAAGTTATTAGAGAGCACAACTCCACTTTCTTGCGTTGGTTCAAAGAGCGAGTTCTGGCTAATCCCCCGGACGAGGGTTGTCCGAACGGAACACTCATATACGCCTTAGCACATGGCCCCTCGACCAACCTCGCGACTTATCAAGCATACGATATCAAGAGATACACGTTCTACAGGGAGCAGAAAGATAAACACATGATGAACAAAACTCAGGGGTGACGATGGAAGCCATGACCGGGAATGTAACTGAAAGATATTACGGAAGGGTCGAAGAGATATGGGAGCTTAACTACTCTGGATTGCATAACGCGACGATGTTCCGTGTCAGATTGGCTAAAGATGTACAAAGAGAAAACCGACATTTCACTACCATGTGTATACCCGACTCCGATGATAGTGGTACCGTCAACGCCATCGCCAAAAAAGAGCCATGGGTACACGCTAGACACGTGACACAATGTTTCTTCATAACTGATCTAATCAATCCCAGCCGTGTTGTCGTGAGGAGAAGCAAAAGGAGCATTGCCGAAATGGACGGAGTCGCCAACGAGGAAGACTATGACCAGTACGGTGATCCGATGAGGGAAGATGATGCTGATGACGATGAAACATATGTCAAAAGAAGAATGAAGACTACATTACCTACAAACCATCGTAATCACTGGAGAAGGAAAAGTCACGACCATGGGCTCAATTATTCGACAACGAACGAAAGAGGGAAGAAGATCAGTCTGAAGCGTCGTCGTCGCCCAAACTGACAAACTAATCCCAAAGTTTGTCTGTGTATAGCTATTTTGTATACCGCCGATAGCGGTCAAATGATGTAAGATATATGTTATACTAATTATTATCCGGAGGGTAACAATGGTATATTGCAAAATAAAAGAAAAAGAAAAAGAAAAGTGCAAATGAAAGAAAAAGAAAGGAAGTTTTGCAAAATTAAATGAAAAGAAAAAGAAAAAGAAAAAGAAAAAGAAACTAATAAAAAATAAAAATAAAAAAGAGAAAAAAATAAAAAGAAAAGAAGTAGCAGTAGTGCGTTTTATCCAGGGAAGCGCTATAGCTAAGAAAAAGGAAAATAAAAAATAAATAAAGAAAAGAAGTAGCAGTAGCGTGTTTTTGCTGGACCAGCGCTATAGCTAAGTTAGCTATAGCGCGTTTTTCCAACATGTGCTATAGCTAAGTTAGCTATAGGACCGGTCCACTCGATCCCCTCTAACTCTCTCTCACTCGCTCCGCTCGATCCACTCTTGATTCCACCGCCGCCGCCAGCCCCGCCCTGTCACCGACGCCAGCCCCGCCCCGCCCCGCCCGCCCCGCCGCCGACGCC
>NC_041391.1:111132912-111137400 GCF_002162155.2 Triticum dicoccoides | reverse complement strand
CCCTCTTCCTTCCTCTCCGACCCCTCAGCCCCGACTCTCTATCTCTCTGACCCCCTCCCACTCTCTGCAGATCGGCGACCCCGGCGACCCCAACGCCGGCCACTGACCCCGACTCCTTCAGCGCCTCCCTCCGTGAAGCAGCCGGCGACGCCCAGCAACGCCAGCTAGCCGGTGACCCCTTCAGCTAATAGGTGCCATAATTTAATTGCTGTTAGTGTTAGTTAGTGTTAGTTAGCTTAATTTGCTGTTAGTGCTACTAGTTAGTTAATTGTTGTTAGTGTTAGTGTTAGCCCAGTGATAGTTAGTGTTAATATTGATGCATGTGTGCTGCTGCTGTTTTTGAAATTCAGTTAGAGCACACTGTTCAGTTAAATATTTTGTGTGCTGCTACTTAGTTAATTTTTGAAATATAGTTAGTGTTAATATTGATGCATGTGTGCTGCTGCTATTGGCTGCTATTGAGATCTTCTATGTAGTGAGATCAGTTTTGCAGCTTATATTGATGATTTGGCAAAATATTGACCTAAGTGACCTATGTTTTGCCGGAAATGTTGATTCATTTCCATTCCGGCAAATTTCAGGTGGTCTATATGTGCACTTTCTAGCAAAGGTCATGCCGAAATTTTCCGTGAATTTTGGCATGACTTGTGCTAGAAAGTTGGACATATCGAGTGCTTGAGATTTGTCGCGACGGGAATGAACGACATTTCTTGCAAAACAAAGGTCGTCACTTTTTTTTGTCATTATTCACTTTATTATATGAAGCTTGATAACTAAACGACTACGACATTGAACCCTAGGAAACATGACCGACACCGATGAGGCCGGAGGTTCTCACTCCCAATTAGGTCGAGCACACGGCTACCTCAACTTTTTGGCGGATCAGGAGAGACAGGAAGCTGGGTGTCCGACGGATGACAACGGTGGTGGCGCTGGCGCCAGCACTGATGCCACCAATGACACCGGCACTGAGACTGGCGCTGATGATGTTCCTAACTATAGCACGAAAGGTGGGACCACCCAAGCCAGTGAGGGAAAGAAGGAAAAGAGGACACGATGCCGAAATGAGCTCGGCACCGGAAGATTGGTGGTCACGGCGGTGCACCCTGGCGAGTTCGAGCCAATAGAGCCGCGAGAAGTGGCAGCGTGTTACAGCAACGAACTAGCATGCATCCTACGGGATACCGCTAACATCAACACCACCAAAATATGGAAGAATGATCAGTTGAAGAAGCTGCTTCTAACTAGGCTGCATGCAAGATTCCCGTTCCCCAGTCGTAATGACGAAGTCGACCCATGGGATGATCATGCCATGAAAAAAATCAACAACAAAGCCCTATGGAAGTTCAGCAACGCATTGAGCGCTTGGAAAACTAGGGTGAAAAAGGTTATTCAAGTAGACCATGAAACCTACACCAAGATTGTTGCAGACAATCCGAAAATTACGATAGAGGACTTTGAAAAGTTCAAGGAGACTTGCAATGAAGAAGCTTCATGGCCAGGTCGGAGAGAGGCAAGCAGCTGGAGGAAAAGAACATGGGGAACCACCGCCTTGGAAGTCGTGGTTACACAGGAAAGAGGCTCGTGTGGGCTAAGGAGGACGCAGAACATGAACGTCTGGGGATCCCAGACCCATTGGCTGAGTTCACCAACTAGCAGGAGCATGACTTCATCAGGGCCCGATTCTCGTGGGACCCCAAGAAAAAAGATTTTTTTCACCGACGGGCCGACTAGGAAATTCATGAGAATACTGGTAATTATCCTTTTACCACCTTACATATTAGGTTCTGATCAACGAAGTCTACTACATTCTAGTCGCATTCGTAAATGATTCACGGTCCATTTTGCAGAGAGAGCAACACAAGCTTGCGGCGGCCGAGAGTGACTCGTCGACTCAGTCGTCGGCGAAGTACAAGTGGGACACTCCTTTCAACCGGGCCATGAACATAATGATGGGACACCCGCCCGGCCAGCGGCTGCAATATGGACGTGTGCATGGCGCCGGGGATGGGGCCACTTGGAAGTACTATTATAGCGAGGACCTCGAGGCCAAAAGACAAAGAAAGAAGTTCAGTCAAGTGACTATCGACGAGAAGGTGGCGCGGGCGATGGAGAAAGCAAAGGCTGAGACCAAAGCTGAGATAATCGCTGCCTGTAGATCTGATTTCATGGATGCCTTTACAACCTTGATTCCAACAGTGGTCACATGGGTGCAACAAAATCCAAATGCGCCACCAAGTGAATTGCCCAGCTTCACCGGGAGCAACTCAATGAACATCGCACCCATACCATACCTAGTATGGCAACCGCACCCGCACCTCCTCCAGCACCTGCTCCTGCGCCCAGCTCTCACAGCAGCCCTAGCCCCATCTCTGGCTTGAATGTCGGGCTGTCGACATTGGCTGAGCTTGACGCCCTCACGGTAAATACGCGTCATCGCACCTTCATCAACTCAACTAATTAATTAATCTTCACTTGCTCTTCTTTTTGGATCTCTGACGCCGCATGTATATGTCTTTGTAGGCCGACTCCACTTCGTGCACCCTCCTTTACAACATGAAGGGCGGGTTAGTGGATGTGGGGAAGGGTACTATAGTCAAGCCTAAGGATCGATTGTTTCACCGCCGGCAGATGCCTGATAACGCCTTAAGGGTCTCCGTGGCGAGTGTGAAAGCGGGCTACGAGGGTCTCCCTCGTCCGATACAAACCGATAGAGAGGATGACGAGACCCCCACGCAGCTTGGCCAATGCAAAAATTGGCCGATCCTATGGCCGAAAAATCTTCTTTGTGTCGAGGTGGCCGGGAGCACACCAACGGGTCCTCATGAAGGTATGACCACAACACCACCTACACAAGTACAACCATCGTCTGTGCTGCTTGCTGAGATCGAGAGACATGAGGAAGGAGGGCCAACCGTTCCGCCGGCAGATGATGCCATCTGCCCCATGGTAGAGGATAGGGATCATGACATGGAGGATGCCGACGATGACCCTAACCAGTATTTCAGTACTGCCTTTGACAATGAAGTAATAATGAGTCAACCATATGAATATGAGATGCATGTACTAGAGCCGGAACGTCCTTGGGAGTGCAAGAAGTCTTTGCTCATGCAATCCTCGCATGACACACCTCCAGATGCCGGCTCCACCCAAGCTCAACTACTTAGCCAGAGTCGTCCAATGCTGAGCCCGACAACACTAGGGGTGGTGCTCAGGGAGGGTCCGACAGACCCACCAGCACCTCAGCCCACGAAGAAGAAGCAGAGAAGAGACCGGCGGCAAGAAAATACAATAAAGCTGGCAATGTTGGTTCTAGCAGCCAGCAACCTTCGACCAAGGTTGACCCTGTACCGATGAAATATGCGCCATTAATCCATGTCGCGGGAGAGCCAATGGTACCGGTGAATGCACTAGCTACCATAGAAGGGGATCTCAGGAGACTCCATGACCATGTGCTTTCGACAAAGAGAAGCCTCCTCGCCTCGGATGATCCAGGATACCTACTTTATATGGTTCATGTGCCGAGCAGTTGCAAGATGTATGTCCACACATGCCCCGCGGACCTCTTCTTCCTGAGGTTTGGTTACATATTCCAGATGTTTCAAACGAGGACACTCGATTTTACGTGAGAGCAAGTGACCGGTCTTGCGGTCACGGACCCATACTACATGCATGAGGGATTCTTGTCAGTCAACGACGCCAACCATCAATGTAACGCCTCGGATTCATTGCGCCAGGTGTCTGCCAGTTATTCGCCGTCGTTGCCATGTCATTTGCTTGCGTGTTGCACTTTTCCATGTCATCATATGCATTTCATATCATGTCATCATGTGCATTTCATTTTGCATACATGTTCATCTCATGCATCCGAGCATTTCCCCGTTGTCCGTTTTGCAATCCGGCACTCCTATGTCCCCCGGCGTCCCCCTTTTGCCTCTTTTCATGTGCGGGTGCTAAACATTCTCAGAATGGACCGAGTCTTGCCAAGCGGCCTTGGTTCACCACCGGTAGACCGCTTGTCAAGTTTCGTGCCATTTGGAGGTCGTTTGACACTCCAACGGTTAACCGGGTAACCGCAAAGCCTCTTTTGTCTTGCAGCCCAACACCCCTTCCAAAGTGGCCCAAAACCCAACAAACTCCCCTCCATGCTCTCGGTCGTTCGATCACGATCGCGTGGACAAAAACCGTGCTCCATTTGGAATCTCCTAGCTCCCTCTACCTATAAATAGGTGTCTCCCCCCGAATTTTCGCAGTCCAAACCCTAGCTCCCCTCCTCCTCGCGCTGTCGGACGTTTTCTCCCCGCTTCGTGCTCCACCGCCGTCCGCCGCCGCGCCGCCCTTCGCCGGCGACCGCGCCGCCCTTCGCCGGCGACCGCGCCGTCCCCGGCGATCGCGCCTCGCCGCCTCCCCGTGCACCATCACCGCCTCCCGCGCCCCGGGCGCCTCGCCCGCCCGGCCGCCCGTCGCCGATGCCCGTCCGACGCCGCC
>NC_041391.1:111125415-111132414 GCF_002162155.2 Triticum dicoccoides | reverse complement strand
CCCTCCGCCACCATCGCCGGCGCTGCCCGCCGGCGTGCCTCCGCTCCTGCTCGCCATGCCCCGAGGCGCCGCGCCCCGCCGTGCCTTCGGTCGCCATCCACCGCCGCCGCCGCCCGAGGCCCCCGCCTCCTCGCCGAACTTCGACGGTCCCGCCGTCTCCGGCCTCCGCGCTGCTCGCCGGAGCCGCCCCGCCCCTCACCGGAGTCCACTCCAGCCAGATCCGCCGTGGGTGGATGAGATCCACCCGCTCATCCAACCAAACGCGGCATCCCCGTATCCCGGGTCCCTCCGTCCCACGTTGACTTTCGCGGAGGTAAAATTTGACTAAGTCCCCAGATCTGCATATTTTCATGCCATGTTCATCGCATCATAACTCCATGCATTGTTCGCTTCAACGAGTACTTCATTTCATTCCATTGCACCATGTTCATTTGAGTCCATCTTGATGCCTGAATCATCGTTGCAAAAGTGCATGTTGATGTTAATCTGCTGAAACTGTTATAACTTGCTCATTTGTCATTTTTGCCATGTTTGATGTGTGCATCCTATGAGGTTGATGTCTACATGTGTTTTGATCTATGCTATGCCATCTTTCCAGTGATCCTATCCATGTATTTTTGTGAGTTGTGTGCTGAGTGCATCGAGCTTGTTAAGTAGGGTACTTGCTGTTGCTGTTTTCCTGACTGATTCTGTTATATTTTGTTGCTATGTTAACCTGCTGCTACTTGTCATTCTATGCATAATATGGAGATGTTCACTAAGGATGTTTTGTACTACATGTCTTGATCTATCCATTCATGCCCCTGGTTGCATTTATAGCCTGCTGTAACTTGTTGTTATCTTGCTCCAAATTTGCTAAATAATGTTGCTGTCAACCTGTTAACAAGAAGTTCAGTTTTGGCCATGTGCTTTTCTAGTGATCCATGCATCCTATGAACTTGTTCTTGCCATGCTTAGATTCATAAACATGTCTTCTTACTGTTGGTTGCCTTGCGATGCCATGTATTGCTCTATGGTGAGTGGTCCAAGCTCACCAACATGCCTACTTATTGTTGTTCCTGCCATGTTTACATGGGTGTCATCATATCTTCTATTCCTTTTTGGCACATGGTCAGTAAGGGACTTTTTTTCTATGGGTTTAGTAGATTCATGCCATGCCTTTGTTTGCCATGATAAGTTCCTGTAATATGTTGTTTGATAGCTCTAAACATTGCAACCTGATGTTATTTCTGCTAAGCCTGAAACTGTTATTATTTGCAATCTTCCCATGCCCTTTTGAGCATGTTCTAGTAGATTCTGGAGATAGCTCAGTCTTCATGTTTTGTCATGCTTTACCTGTACTTCATGCCCATGCCTTTTGTTTTCTCCTTGGGATGCTGTAGCATGTTGTTTTGATGCTTGCATTGTGCCTAGTTGCTGTTTTGGACAGATTGTTGTCATATCTTGTATAGTGTTTGTGTGTGTGTTGAACCGTTGCTCCGTTTTGAGTGTGCTCCATATGAAACTTGCTTGGTTTTGCATGAAGTTTCATATTATCATGTTGCATCCTTGTTTGGAGGTGTTTGCTTGATGTTTGGATGCATTTTGCATCAATGCCATGCTTAACTTGTTTTGCTCATATCTTCTAGGCCGTAGCTCCGAATCTAATGAACTTTATATGTAACTTGACTAAAATCTCGTGTAGATCATCTTGGTGCATCTTAACTTGCTGTTAAACAACTTCAACTTAATGTTTGTTCAGTTCTGGACCAACTTTGAAACTTACATATGAGGACTTACCGGAATTGTTATATGTTGTTCCCGGCCTCATTTAAACTTGCCTTGATGTGTTGTTCTTGTTTGCATCATCTCTTGCCATGAGTAGCCTTATCTAGCTTTCTCATGCATCGTTCTTGGTTGTGCATCATGTCTTGTCTATGTGTGGTGTGTTTACTATGTTGTGTGCTTCTTCTCGATAGTTCCCGTTTCATTGCGATCGTGAGGATGCGTTCGTCTACGTGTGGTTCGTCTTCGTGGCTTCATCTTCTTCATGTACTCGTTTTTCTTCCTTGCGGGATTTCAGGCAAGATGACCGCTACCCTGGATCTCACTACTATCATTGCTATGCTAGTTGCTTCGTTCTATCGCTATGCTGCGTTACCTATCTTTTGGTCTTCAAGCCTCCCAAATTTGCCATGAACCTCTAACCTTTGACACCCTTCCTAGAAAACCATTGCTTGGCTATGTTACCGCTTTGCTCAACCCCCCTTATTACATTGTTAGTTGCAGGTGAAGATGAAGATTGCTCCATGGTGGACAGGATTTTATTGGGATATCACAATATCTCTTATTTAATTAATGCATCTATATACTTGGTAAAGGGTGGAAGGCTCGGACTTATGCCTGGTGTTTTGTTCCACTCTTGCCGCCCTAGTTTCCGTCATACCGGTGTTATGTTCCCGGATTTTGCGTTCCTAACGCGGTCGGGTGATTTATGGGACCCCCTCGACAGTTCGCTTTGAATAAAACTCCTCCAGCAAGGCCCAACCTTGGTTTTACCATTTGCCTCACCACCACCTACCTTTACCTTGGGAGTACTTAACCCAAGGGTCATATTTATGTTAGCCCCCCCGGGCCAATGCTTGTATAAGTGTTGGTCCAAACCGAGCGATGTCCGGCGCCCCCTGGGCAACCAGGGTCTATGCCAGCCCGACGTCTGGCTCATCCGGTGTGCCCTGAGAACGAGATATGTGCAGCTCCTATCGGGATTTGTCGGCACAGCGGGTGGTCTTGCTGGTTTTGTTTTACCATTGTCGAAATGTCTTGTAAACCGGGATTCCGAGACTGACCGGGTCTTCCTGGGAGAAGGTATATCCTTCGTTGATCGTGAGAGCTTATCATGGGCTAAGTTGGGACACCCCTGCAGGGTATTATCTTTCGAAAGCCGTGCCCGCGGTTATGTGGCAGATGGGAATTTGTTAATGTCCGGTTGTAGATAACTTGACACCAGATCCGAATTAAAACGCATCAACCGTGTGTGTAGCCGTGATGGTCTCTTCTCGGCGGAGTCCGGGAAGTGAACACGGTTTCTGTGTTATGATTGACGTAAGTAGGAGTTCAGGATCACCTCTTGATCATTACTAGTTGACGAACGTTCCTTTGCTTCTCTTCTCGCTCTTATTTGCGTATGTTAGCCACCATACATTGCTTAGTCGCTGCTGCAACCTCAGCACTTTACCCCTTCCTTTCCCATTAAGCTTTGCTAGTCTTGATACCCATGGTAATGGGATTGCTGAGTCCTCATGGCTCACAGATTACTACAACAACAGTTGGAGGTACAAGTTATATGATGATCATGACGCGAGAGCGATGTTTGCTTGTCTGGAGTTCTTCTTCTGCTTCTTCTTCGATCAGGGGATAGGTTCCAGGTCGGCAGCCTGGGCTAGCAGGGTGGATATTGTTTGAGTTTATGTTTGTATTTCATCCATAGTCGGATGGTGCTCTTATGTGTGAGATGATGTTGTATTCGTGTGGCATTGTATGCCTTATGTATGTATCCCTACCTATTATGTAATGTTGATGTAATGATATCCACCTTGCAAAAGCGTTTAAATATGCGGGTCTATCCTTGATGGGACCTTCGAGTTCCTCTTGGATAGGGTCGCATATTGGGCGTGACAAGTTGGTATCAGAGCCTCGACCGACCTTAGGAGCCCCCTTGTTTGATCGTGTAGTTTGGCCGTTGTTGAGTCTAGAAGAAAACTGTTTTTGGAGTCTAGTTATATCGGAGAGTAGGAATTCTTTTTACTCCTCAGCCCCTTGGTCGCTCTGGTAAGGAATCTTGACGTAGGTGTTTTGAATTACTCCTCTTCCCCTTCAAATATTTCTTTAGGATCACACAGTTGGTTTTCCGATCGTTGGTTCTCATCTCTTTTCATCCGGTGCATTTCTCGTCAAGTTGACTCGAGTCTCTTCATCGTTGCCAAGTTCAATCCTCAGTTGTTTTCTTTTCCCACCCACCCACCCCTTTTCTCCTCGAAGCTGGAGTCCGTAACCGAGTATCCATCCTACTCGTGCGAAGCCTTTGCATTCTTTCAACCGGTGTTTCCACTTGAAGTTATTCATCGGTTTTTCCCCGTCCAAGTTGCCTTTGTTTTCCCGCCCTCCCACCCTCTTCTTCCTGGAGTCCGAGTCTCTTTCGACCATCAATTTCATTCGCCTGGAGCCTCTTCAGTCTTCCCTCAATTATTTCAACCAGTGAATTCTCGTCTCGGTGGACATTCTTCATCTCTTTTTCTTCTCCGGTGGATTCAATTCCAATTTTCGGTAGTGATTATAATCTTTCCCTTGGATCAAATGTTTTCCCCTTGCTGGTTCGCCTCTTGACATTTAATCGTTCCAGAGTTTTGAAGACATCTTAGGAGATTCATCTGTTTTCAAATTATTTCAAGGTTGCCACCTCATAAAAATATTTCAATTGTTCCGGTGCATCATCTATATGTTCTACATCCCTTTCCAACGGTGTTTTTTCCCTTTAGTGGGCCCTAACCCATAGGTCTTTTTCCATGATCTTACCTGACTCTTCTAATTATGCCGGAGCTATTCCCAAATTCTTTTCAAAGTGTGACGTAAGAATGGATTCCATCAGTCGCATGCCTTCTCCAAGATCGTTTTCAAATTCTTTTCATTGTTGACTCAACCTCTTCACTTTTCATTCTCCTGGAGTATCTCAACAATTTTGGTGTTCTTTCTCGTCGTCATTCTCAACTTTTTATGATCAAAGAAGAGTTTTTCCTCTAAATGTTGTCCGTTCTCTCGAAGATTCGTGGTTCTAGTTTCATGTTATCCTCTCGAGAATTATTCCATTTGTCAGATATTCTTTTCTTAACCATCCGGAGTATGTCAGGAGTTGTTTTTCCATTTCTTTTCACCCGAGGCCATCATTCCAGAAGAATTATTTGTCCTCAAATTTCAGCTTCCGTTATCTAATTATCCTGGTGCTTCGTTCAAGTGTTCTTTAATCAGCTCATGATCTCATTGTTCTCTCACATCTAAATCCCCTCGAGCATATTGGTTCTCTTAATTCTTCCCGGTGATTCAGTCTCTTTCATCAGTCAATTTTGAATTCTTCTGGTGGTTCGTTCAAGATTCTTTTCCTTGATTATCATTTTAATCCATTCTTTCTTGCGAATCCTACCGGTGGTTCATGAAGACTTTCTCAAGTTTTGTGCTATATTTCCCTTAATCCTTTTCAATAAGAATAAGTAGTATACAAAAATCCATTGCTTGTCATCAATTTAATTTGATGAAGGATAAGCATACAATAAATCTTATTCTTATTTCCTCATAGTGAGTAATCCCTTCCTTCGGATATTGTTCTTGATGAATAAATTCTAGTTCCAAGTCTTTTCATCCTTTCTTTTCCGGAGTTCAAATTTCCTGGCCATCTCATTGGAACCTTCATCTAAATAACCGCAAGGCTCATCTTATTCTTTCGTCCTTCATTCCTATCTCATCATCCTTTTGTTACCAGAGTTCTTCACGGTGGTTCTTCACGATTTAATTCATTCTTCAAGATTTCATCAAGATTTTGTTGGTTGAGTTCAAGTATCTTTTCCTCTTGCGTCTCGAGGTGCAATTAATTCTCCAAATTGTTTTGAAGTGGAGTTTTGCATTTCTTCGTTCTTCTCAGCTATCCGATCATTTCCATTTGTGGCCGGTTAATACCTTATGATCATGAGATGTTACCTATAAGACCACAACAAGCTTTTTCTTTTCGTTGTTGATTTTCTCAACAACTTTGTTCAATCCTTCCTTCTAAAGATGTTTTCAATTTCATTCGTGGCACAACTTGTCATTTCCGTCTCCATTCTTTTCATTCAAATCTTCCAATTCTTCCGGAGGCTTTGTGATGTTCCTCTCGTCAAGTATCATTCCATCTTCTCTAGTTCATGATTCGATCCTCTCCATGTTCAGCTGGAGTGCTGCCTAAATCCTTTCAGTCTTATTCGTTTCCTATCTCGTTCTAACCGGAGTGGTTTCATAGTCTATCTGATTCCGTGAGCTTTCGATTCTCGTCATTCTCGTTGTTCCTCTCTTCTTCTTGAGTGCTCTCGATTCTTTGCTTCTTCATTTGAGTTCTTGTTTCACCTCATCCATTTTTCCCTTCCGTCTCGGTCCTAAGATATCGGGACGAGATCTCTTGTTAGTGGAGGAGTGTTGTAACGCCCCGGATTCGTTGCGCCAGGTGTCTGCCAGTTATTCGCCGTCGTTACCATGTCATTTGCTTGCGTGTTGCACTTTGCCATGTCATCATATGCATTTCATATCATGTCATCATGTGCTTTTCATTTTGCATACATGTTCATCTCATGCATCCGAGCATTTTCCCCGTTGTCCGTTTTGCAATCCGGCACTCCTATGTCCCCCGGCGTCCCCCTTGTGCCTCTTTTCATGTGCAGGTGCTAAACGTTCTCGGAATGGACCGAGTCTTGCCAAGCGACCTTGGTACACCACCGGTAGATCGCCTGTCAAGTTTCGTGCCATTTGGAGGTCGTTTGATACTCCAACGGTTAACCGGGTAACCGCAAAGCCTCTTTTGTCTTGTAGCCCAACACCCCTTCCAAAGTGGCCCAAAACCCAGCAAACTCCCCTTCATGCTCTCGGTCGTTCGATCACGATCGCGTGGCCGAAAAACGTGCTCCATTTGGACTCATCTAGCTCCCTCTACCTATAAATAGGTGTCTCCCCCCGAATTTTCGCAGTCCAAACCCTAGCTCCCCTCCTCCTCGCGCCGCTTGACGTTTTCTCCCCGCTGGCCGGACATGTCCGCCCGTCCAGCGCCGCCGTGCCCAGCCAACGAGAAGCCGCCACGTGGCGTGCTGCCACCTCCCTCGCCGCCGGCCTGCGGAGCCCATCCGGGGCCCGCGCGGGCCCAGATCCCGCCACCCGCCGGGCGCCTCGCCGCCGCCGCCCCGCTGCCGGAGCCCGCGCCGCCGTCTCGCCCGCTGCCGCCCGCTT
>NC_041391.1:110980202-111124814 GCF_002162155.2 Triticum dicoccoides | reverse complement strand
CCTCGCCGCCTCCCCGTGCGCCATCGCCGCCTCCCGCGTCCCGGGCGCCTCGCCCGCCCGGCCGCCCGCCGCTGATGCCCTACCGACGCCGCCTTGACCCTCCGCCACCATTGCGGGTGCCGCCCGCCGGCGTGCCTCCGCTGCCGCTGGCCACGCCCCGAGGCGCCACGCCCCGCCGCGCCTTCGGTCGCCATCCGCCGCCGCCGCCCGAGGCCGCCACCTCCTCGCTGAAGTTCCCCGGTCCGGCCGTCTCCGGCCTCCGCGCTGCTCGCCGGAGCCGCCCCGCCCCTCGTCGGAGTCCACTCCGGCCAGATCCGCCGCGGGTGGATGAGATACACCCGCTCATCCAACCAAACGCGGCATCCCCGTATCCCGGATCCCTCCGTCCCGCATTGACTTTCGCGGAGGTAAAATTTGACTAAGTCCCCAGATCTGCATATTTTCATGCCATGTTCATCGCATCATAACTCCATGCATACTGCTCTGTTTCGTGCGTGTAATATGTCAAATTGTTTGCCTCAATGAGTACTTCATTTCATTCCATTGAACCATGTTCATTTGAGTCCATCTTGATGCCTGAATCATCGTTGCAAGAGTGCATGTTGATGTTAATCTGCTAAAACTGTTATAACTTGGTCATTTGTCATTTTGGCCATGTTTGATGTGTGCATCCTATGAGGTTGATGTCTACATGTGTTTTTATCTATGCTATGCCATCTTTCCAGTGATGCTATCCATGTATTTTTGTGAGTTGTGTGCTGAGTATATCGAGCTTGTTAAGTAGGGTACTTGTTGTTGCTATTTTCCTGACTGATTCTGTTATATTTTGTTGCTATGTTAGCCTGCTGCTACTTGTCATTCTATGCATAATCGGGAGATGTTCACTAAGGATTTTTTGTACTACATGTCTTGCTCTATCCATTCATGGCCCTGGTTGCATTTATAGCCTGCCGTAACTTGTTGTTATCTTGCTCCAAAGTTGCTAAATAATGTTGCTGTCAACCTGTTAACATGAAGTTTAGTTTTGGCCATGTGCTTTTCTAGTGATCCATGCATCCTATGAACTTGTTCGTGCCAAGATTAGCTTCATAAATATGTCTTCTTACTGTTGGTTGCCTTGCGATGCCATGTATTGCTCTGTGGTGAGTGGTTCAAGCTCACCAACATGCCTACTTATTGTTGTTCCTGCCATGTTTGAATCTGTCATATAACTTGCCATGTTTACATGGGTGCCATCATATCTTCTGTTCATTTTTGGCTCATGGTCAGTAAGGGACTTTTGTTCTATGGGTTTAGTATATTCATGCCATGCCTTTGTTTTCCATGATAAGTTCCTGTAACATGTTGTTTGATAGCTCTAAACATTGCAACCTGATGTTATTTCTGCTAAGCCTGAAACTGTTATTATTTGCAATCTTCCCATGTCCTTTTGAGCATGTTCTAGTAGCTTCTGGAGATAGCTCAGTGTTCATGTTTTGTCATGCTTTACCTGTACTTCATGCCCATGCCTTTTTTTCTCCTTGGGATGCTGTAGCGTGTTGTTTTGATGCTTGCATTATGCCTAGTTGCTGTTTTGGCAGATTGTTGTCATATCTTGTATAGTGTGTGTGTGTTGAACCGTTACTCCGTTTTGAGTGTGCTCCATATGAAACTTGCTTGGTTTTGCATGAAGTTTCATATTATCATGTTGCATCCTTGTTTTGAGGTGTTTGCTTGATGTTTGGATGCATTTTGCATCAATGCCATGCTTAACTTGTTTTGCTCATATCTTCTAGGCCGTAGCTCCGAATCTAATGAACTTTATATGTAACTTGACTACAATCTCATGTAGATCATCTTGGTGCATCTTAACTTGCTCTTACACAACTTCAAGTTAATGTTTGTTCAGTTCTGGACCAACTTTGAAACTTACATATGAGGACTTACCGGAATTGTTATATGTTGTTCCCAGCCTCATTTAAACTTGCCTTGATGTGTTGTTCTTGTTTGCATCATCTCTTTCCATGAGTAGCCTCATCTAGCTTTCTCATGCATCATGCTTGGTTGTGCATCATGTCTTGTCTATGTGTGGTGTGTTTACTATGTTGTGTGCTTCTTCTCGATAGTTCCCGTTTCATTGCGATCGTGAGGATGTGTTCGTCTACGTGTGGTTCGTCTTTGTGGCTTCATCTTCTTCATGTACTCGTTCTTCCTCATTGCGGGATTTCAGGCAAGATGACCGCTACCCTGGATCTCACTACTATCATTGCTATGCTAGTCGTTTCGTTCTATCGCTATGCTGCGTTACCTATCTTTTGCTCTTCAAGCCTCCCAAATTTGGCATGAACCTCTAACCTTTGACACCCTTCCTAGCAAACCATTGCTTGGCTATGTTACCGCTTTGCTCAGCCCCTCTTATAGCGTTGTTAGTTGCAGGTGAAGATGAAGATTGCTCCATGTTGGACATGATTTTATTGGGATATCACAATGTCTCTTATTTAATTAATGCATCTATATACTTGGTAAAGGGTGGAAGGCTCGGCCTTATGCCTGGTGTTTTGTTCCACTCTTGCCGCCCTAGTTTCCTTCATACCGGTGTTATGTTCCCGGATTTTGCGTTCTTAACGCGGTCGGGTGATTCATTGGACCCCCTCGATAGTTTGCTTTGAATAAAACTCCTCCAGCAAGGCCCAACCTTGGTTTTACCATTTGCCTCACTACCACCTACCTTTCCATTGGGAGTAATTAACCCTAGGGTCATCTTTATTTTAGCCCCCCCGGGCCAATGCTTGTCTAAGTGTTGGTCCAAACTGAGCGATGTCCGGCGCCCCCTGGGCAACCAGGGTCTATGCCAGCCCGACGTCTGGCTCATCCGGTGTGCCCTGAGAACGAGATATGTGCAGCCCCTATCGGGATTTGTCGGCACAGCGGGTGGTCTTGCTGGTTTTGTTTTATCATTGTCGAAATGTCTTGTAAACCGGGATTCCGAGACTGATCGGGTCTTCCTGGGAGAATGTATATCGTTCGTTGATTGCGAGAGCTTATCATGGGCTAAGTTGGGACACCCCTGCAGGGTATTATCTTTGGAAAGCCGTGCCCACGGTTATGTGGCAGATGGGAATTTGTTAATGTCCGGTTGTAGATAACTTGACACCAGATCCGAATTAAAACGCATCAACCGTGTGTGTAGCCGTGATGGTCTCTTCTCGGCGGAGTCCGGGAAGTGAACACGGTTTCTATGTTATGATTGACGTAAGTAGGAGTTCAGGATCAGCTCTTGATAATTACTAGTTGACAACCGTTCCTTTGCTTCTCTTCTCGCTCTTATTTGCGTATGTTAGCCACCATACATTGCTTAGTCGCTGCTGCAACCTCACCACTTTACCCCTTCCTTTCCCATTAAGCTTTGCTAGTCTTGATACCCATGGTAATGGGATTGCTGAGTCCTCGTGGCTCACAGATTACTACAACAACAGTTGCAGGTACATGTTATACGATGATCATCACGCGAGAGCAATGTTTGCTTGTTTGGAGTTCTTCTTCTGCTTCTTCTTCGATCAGGGGATAGGTTCCAGGTCGGCAGCCTGGGCTAGCAGGGTGGATATTGTTTGAGTTTATGTTTGTGTTTCATCGGTAGTCGGATGGTGCTCTTATGTGTGAGATGATGTTGTATTCGTGTGGCATTGTATGCCTTATGTATGTATCCCTGCCTATTATGTAATGTTGATGTAATGATATCCACCTTACAAAAGCGTTTCAATATGCGGGTCTATCCTTGGTGGGACCTTCGAGTTCCTCTTGGATAGGGTCGCATATTGGGCATGACAGTCAATATGCGAGTCAGTACATCGAAGAATTCTTGGTCAGCAATAATGACAAAGAAACAATTCTCCTACCTTATCATCCCAGGTAAGTCATCTGCGGATAGCACTATAACACATATATACATCCTTTCGTGCATTTCAATAGTTACTTTGCACTCATGGAGGCTAAACTTGATCGTGTATTTTGTGCAGCGGGGGGTGTCGTGCCGTTCTCATTGTTCTTTACCCGCGTTACTCCCGCGCTCTATATTTGGACCCGTCGAACAACATACAGAAGAAAGATTACACACACATAAAGTATGTTCTGGACAGAGCTTTGCTGGGCTTCAGCATGCGGGGTGGCTACATCCAACACAAAAAAACAAATAAGGCCGGGCTTTGTTTCACCCACAAGACTGACTTCTGTTGCATCCAGCAACCGACAAGAAGTGAGAATGATGGATTCTACGTCATCCATTTAATGATGGAGTACAGAAGGGATGTGCAATTAGTTTGCATGAAATCTTCATCCGATACCCATATCCAGAGATTTTCCGAAGCCTTTTGAGCCGTGCCGGATAATCGACTTCGAAATGATTTCTACCGGATCCAACAGGAAATTGCGTCCATCATCATCAAAGATGTCCTCGAAGAGAATGGGATGTTCTACGTCGGCCCAATATCGCGAGCTGACGTCCGAACCCGCATTGCCCTACAGCGTCAGGACATGACGCCTTTCACTAAGCTTGGGTCTGTCCTCCCGGATATGGACAGATGGGAAAAGTGCACTGCTTAAAAACAATGTAGTTACTTGTTACTTTCTGTACGACGAAACTTCGAATCTCTCAGTACGACGAAACTATTAGATGTATGGTGCCGCGCTCTAGTTAATTACTTTCGGTACGATAAAATTTGTTAACTATGTTTACTATATATGTTGCTTCTATTTCATAACTGTTTTGTTGAATTCGCTTCATGGTATATATATGTGCATCTCTGACAGGTATATAGATCAACGATGGCGAGGAAGTGGTATGTCGTGTATGTAGGGCTTGTTCCGGGTGTGTATGATGAGTGGACAGAGTGTCAGGCCCAAGTCTCTGGCTTCTTCGGCGTAAGCCAGAAAGGGTTTGATAGCAGAGCGGAAGCCGAAGCAAGTTACTTGAGATTCATAGCAAAACAGGGGATTCAGAACCAGCGCCGCTACAAAAACTACTACATAATACCTCTTTTGATCATCGTGATCGCTCTTATCGTGTATGTCTTAATTTAGGTAGATGATGAAACACGTGTCTACGGTGACAATGTAAGATACATGTCATGTGTATCGCTATTTCGAGATGATGATGATGATGAGATCTACATCATTTGTGTTGAGACTATGTTGATATGATGAGACTATGTTCTACCACTTCGATGATGATGATGAGACATTCCTTTTTCATATAATTCCAGTGTATGTGTATGTTGTAACTGTATAAAACAAGTAAAAATACGAATACAACAACATAAAAAAAAGAAATACTAGCAGTAGCGTGGGGTATTGGAGTAGTAGTAGCGCTGCTTACCAGTAGCGTGTGTTCGTTGGGCTCGCTACCAGCATTAGCAGAGGCGCGCTACTGCTAGATACAAATAGCAGTAGCGCTGGTTCAAACAAGCACTACTGCTAAAAAATAGCTGTAGTGCCATAGCAGTAGCGCGCCCACCCACGCTACTAATAGCCAAATAACCAGCGCTACTAATAAGGGTTTTCCTAGTAGTGGTAGGCTGCCGCCTGTGGCGAAGAAGCTGAAGGGGGACACGGTGGCTCCACTTGGGGCATGCTCATCCGTTGTGGCCGTGCCTTCGTCTGTGGGAAGGGGAGGCAGTGGAACTCGCACCTCCCCTGCCCGGTCATCCTCACGAGGCCAGGAGGAGCGCCCTGGCAGGGTGCCAGCCCCCATGGCCCCGCTGGCTCTGGAGCCGCCGGCACTTGAAGCTGTCACTGAGGTTGCCAAGGCTCAGGAGCTCCCGGTCTCCCCAGCTGTGATCATGCTGCCGTCTTCTCCTCCTGCTCCACTGATTCCTGACTCCTCTGCCTCCTTCGCCGTCTTGGACCGTGCTGCTGCTGAGCTAGGTCAGCTGCGAGAAGACCTCCAGGGCACCAAACCCCGCCTGGTGGCCGGGCGCCTGGGGCTGACCTCTGGCTCGGTTCATTCCGAGACCTCCGTCCGAGCGGCGCTGAGCCAGGCTGCAGTAGCTACCGAGGAGGAAAAGCAAGCCGCCAGCCAGGCCGCGGCCGCTCATGACGTAGCACTGAATGACACCTTGATCACCCAGGACCGCTGCAAGGCACTAGATGACGAGCTGAGGGGCCTGCGTGATGAGCTCGCCAAGGAGGCTCGCGATCGCCAGGCAAGGGAGGAAGAGATGAAGGCTCGGGAGGCCACCATCGGGGACCGTGATGCCAAGCTGACCGCTGATCGCATTCGACTGAAGACTCTGAAGCAGAAGCTGAAGGCACAGAGGGCCGAGCTGGACACCAAGGCGAAGGTCTTGGCCGAGGATCGCGTGGCCTTCATGGATCTTGAGAAGAGATCTCGCAAGGCGCTCAAGTCGCTTTACGATGATGGTCTGGAGAAGTCGCTGGCCGGAGCCAAGGACGGCCCCACCATGCTACTTCCCTTCCTGGTCGAAGCGCTTGAGGAGGTCGTTACCGGCATAGGCCCCATGGCCGAGGTTGAAACTTGCGTCCTTTGTTCTGCGGCGCTGACTCGGGTCCTCAGCCACATCTACCTTCGCAACCACGACGCCAACCTTGATGATTTGCTGGAGCCTATGGACGCCGAGCGCTTTGCCGCTGCTGCTGAAGCCATGAAGGGCCAAGCAGAAGGCTTGCTGGTGAAGTTCCGCACTTTCGCCACTGTGCCCAAGGTAGTTACCGCTGGTTCCGCGGCCTCGGGAGGTGGAGCTGACAGGCGGAACTCCACCACGGAGGCGGGGCTCCTGGCAAATGACGGCACTGCTCAAGGGTGATCTCCTCTCGGCTTCTTTCCTGTTTCAACTCCTGCAACATGCACCGTGCCTCGTGGAGGCGTTTAAACTTGTGTTTGGTATCGTAAGGACAATTTATGGTTTGTAATATTTGCTTCTGAATTTGCGAGATTTTGCGGTTTCCTTCCTATTTGCTTTGTGTTCTACGTCGGCAGGGCCCGGCCCCGCACATACATCAGCCACTGTTAGCCCCAACCGGATCACCAGGACGGGACCAAGGAGTGAGGGGCTACGTGACAAGTTAGGCTCCCGAGTCACGATGCTCAGGAGTCCCCCTTGACACACAAACATCAAATAGGGAGGGGGTTTAGGAGTAGATCTGTCGTTCTACGAAGGCAGGGCCCGGCCCCGCGCATACCTCAACTGCCGTTAGCCTTGCGGAACTAAGGAGTGAGGGGCTACGTGACCAGTTAGGCTCCAGAGTTGTGATGATCAGGAGTCCCCCTTGACGCTCAAACGGTCTTCATACCTTCGCTCCGCTCGGGGAGGGGCGCGCGACGACCAGGTCCGAGGGACCTAGCTAGGTGGCATGCGCTCTGGCGTGACCTGGGCGCAGCCCCCGTGTCCAGCCCCCTCGCGTGTCGCTGCCGAGGGGTGGCGCTGCGATGAGGCCAGACACTAAGCTCTGGGATCCCTGAGGTTGATACAGCCGTGGGATGCCCTCAGTTGTTTATCACCAGTGCGGAGCATAGTGCTTTTGTATGTGTACGGGCATAGCCGCTCCTCGGCAGTGTCGTCAGCCAGCGCAGAGCATGGTGCTTCCACTGGTACGTGGGAGGGGGGCTCCCCTCCGGGAGGAGCCCCCGGGGTGTGTAGAGCCCCGCCCTGACACGTGGCCGGCACGGTAGGGCTGGATGAGGTGTATCTGGGCACTCGTGAGCCAGCATGGGACTCACGAGGCCCTACCTCAAGGCGGGTTGCACATGATCTTGAGCCTTGGGCGGCTGAGTGTTCGTGCGAGGTGATTAGATACAAATGCTCTACGTCCTCAGTTACCGGCCCTCGAGCGAGCTCAGCCACCCCTGGTATGCCAGGTCGTGATGCCGTGGACAAGGCCAGGGGGTGAGGGCTGGAGAGCCAGTAAGAGCTCCTGAGTCGTGATACTCAGGCGCCCCCCTTTTAACGTGCAAGCGATTTCCATGAGGGAGAAAAGGGCCCATGGTAGGAGGGAGATGATTATCATAGGTAGGCTAAGCATGAAAGGCTAATTAGCCCAGATAACTGCAGGAAGGATACATGCCACTGGGTCAGGCCCGAGCGGCTTGGGGATGATGCAGCCCGAGGGGCGCCCCCAGCAAGGTAAACTAAAGACATGAGCGAAAGGGATACATGCCGTAGGGACAGACCCATGCGACCTGGGAATAATGCAGCCCTGAGGGCGCTCCCAGCTGAAATGAACTCTAAAGATGTCACCTAATACCATTGTAGAGCGGGTGTTGGAGTAGCCAATGATGCATGGTGAAGAGGCCGATCCTCACGAGCCACCGGAGCCCTGTGTCTCGGGAGGCTCTGGGGGTCCAGGCTATTCCTTGAGGACCGTCTCCATCTCCGCCAGGACCGCCTGGTGCCTGGCCTCTTGAGCTGCCAGAATGCTCTGCAGAAGACGCTGGTGAGGGGCAGCCGCGTTCGGCAGGCCGAAAGGCATGCGAACATAGCTATGAGGTGGACCCTCGCAACGTCCAACGCGTGAAGGCTAGAAGCGCTCCTGAGATGCGACTTGGCTGAGCCCTGGGTAGTCCATGCAGACGCACAGCCCGCCATCCTTGCCTGGATGGGGAGCTACGCCGGGCAGGTGGCGATCGCCGCGTATGACTCTTGATTCCTATAGCTCCTGAGTGGCCTTGGTGATGAACTCCTGAGGGTTGGGCCCTCCTTGCCCCATGCCCTCCTGAGGGAAATGTGCCGCAAAGCACGCCTCCAAGTGTTGCCCGAGCGCCTCCCTCTTGATCCTGGCAAAGTCTCAAGCCCTCCAGGAGAGAGCTCCCGAGCCTTGCCCGAGGAGGGCGCCAGGCGCGCCTTCCTATGCGACGGAGGGAGGCGCCCCTTGTGTCGGTGTCAAAACCGGCGGATCTCGGGTAGGGGGTCCCGAACTGTGCGTCTAAGGCTAATGGTAACAGGAGGCAGGGGACACGATGTTTTACCCAGGTTCGGGCCCTCGCGATGGAGGTAATACCCTACTTCCTGCTTGATTGATCTTGATGATATGAGTATTACAAGAGTTGATCTACCATGAGATCATAGAGGCTAAACCCTAGAAGCTAGCCTATGATTATGATTGTTGTTGTCCCATGGACTAAACTCTCGGTTTATATAGACAACGGAGGGGGCTAGGGCTACACAGAGTCGGTTACAGAGAAGGAGATCTGCACATCCGAATTGCCAAGCTTGCCTTCCACGCAAAGGATAGTCCCATCCGGACATGGGACGAAGTCTTCAATCTTGTATCTTCATAGTCCAATAGTCCGACCAAAGTATATAGTCTGGCTGTCGGAGGACCCCTTAATCCAGGACTCCCTCAGTAGCCCCCGAACTAGACTTCAATGACGATGAGTCCGGTGCGTAGATTGTCTTCGGCATTGCAAGGCGGGTTCATCTCCAAATCCTCCAGGGTACCTGTTGTAACGAGTAGTGTCCGGCTTCCCATTAATGTTGCACTCCTCGGATCCTATGCTTTAATAATGGCTGTTTCCACGTGTCGAGCGAATGCGAGAAGTCGGGGTATTTTTACATTTTCCACCCTACCCATGCGAGTAAATCATCTATTTAAAGAGACGGAGATCCTCAGATCCGAATCACACCATATCCTCCCATGGAGTATCCATCAGAGCACGCCCGGAAAAGTCCATACCATCATGGCCGGTCGTTGCGGCTCCTCCTCTCGCTCCCATAGCACTAGGCCAGGCGATTGGGTGAAATGTTCTATCCCCGCAGCCGACTAATAGAGTTGCAGACCCAGGGGTTTCTTCCGCCTGCATACATGGTCCACGTCTGAGCTGGACTAGCCACTTATAATGGCGGGGAGCAAGCAGAGAGTTCTCCAAACCCATCCAAGGGGGAGCGGGTATGCTTTGTCCCCTATTTGCCGAGGGGACTCGAATTTCCAATCCATCCTTTCCTCCGCGGGCTCCTGGAGTTCTATGGCCTGCAGCTGCATAACTTTACCGCAACCTCCATACTGCACATCATAGGCTACGTTGCCTTCTGCGAGCTATTTCTGGGTTGCGAAGCTCATTTTGAGTTGTGGAAGAGGCTATTCTGCCTCGTACCCCGCACTCTGGAGGGGTCGGTATATCAAGTGGGCGGAGCCGAAATATGGCGCATTGCTGGGATTGGATACCTGTCCGGTACCCCGAAGAAGACATCCGAAGATTGGCCTTCGGAGTGGTTCTACATGGAGGACGTCCCTCTTTCGGACCCTATTCGGAAGGGCCTTCCCATGTTTGTAAATGTCCCATTGAAGAAACGCCATAGCTGGCGGCCCCAGAGCCCCCACGAGGAAGATAACAGAGAGATCCTTTTTCTGATGGACAGGATAAAGATGCTGGCCAAATCAGGACTGACAATAATTGAGGTTATGTCCATATGTATAATACGGGGAGTACATCCACTTCAATATCGGGGGAAACTCATGTGGCACTTCAACGGAGAAGATGATGCCACCCGCTGCGGCCGTAAAGGTCCGAACTCCGCCGTCGCTCTGGTGAAGATACTGTCCGATTTTTATGAAGGAGAAGAAGAGGAGTTCATCCGCATCAAACCACGGGATGGATTCTCCATGTACAACCCCCCAAGCTGGGTGAGTTGCTATCTTGTGTTCCTAGTCTTTCCTGCATTCTTTAGCACAAATATTTACTTGCCAATTCATAGCAGGAACTACAAAAAGCTATGAGGGAGGTTCATAGCCCGTCTCCACGGCCAGAGGACCCGGACCGGGCCCTCGACCCCGGACTTGAAGAAGATCCGGACACATTCGTGGAGCTCATTGATAGGACATTTTATCAGTTAAGCTGCGATGGTGCGCTGGTGGCCATCATAGCTGATCATCCTGGCCTACTCCCTGTATCACATGTAAGTAAAACTGCAGTCCCAACTTCCAAGAATGATTCCCTCTTTGCGCCTTACCCACCGCATATGTATTGCGTTTTACAAGGAAGGTCATCGGGACGCTAGGACGACCCCGCGGTGACTCGCCAACAGGGGGCACCGAAGCCGGGTAGGCTTAAAAGGAAGGAGGTCAGGACCGAGATGCCGTCGCAAAGGTATGTTTAAAAACCTACCACGTAATTATCATCGTCAAAATATGACAATGTCCATTGTCTTCCGGCAGAAAGAGCGCTCGCTGGACTATATCCGGAGAGCCTGCCCACCACGCCTCCACCAGCCGGACTTCGAGGTCGGACTCAGGGGTGGAGGTCAATGCGGGGACAAAGCCGAATGATCCTCCTATAGAGGATGCGGATAGGTTCTCCGCTACAAACTCCGAAGTGGAGAGCGCCATGAATCACAGGGCCACACTACGCGACCCAAATTTCTCTGAAGAGGCTTTCAATGCCTTCAACTCAGGGACGCGTACATCCGGGCTGCTCAAGGTGGCCTCGCCAGAGCCACGAACTAGTACGTAGAGGATATACGGGTAAGAGATTTTGATAAGTATGTATATTAGTAGCCCCTGAGACTTGAAACAATTAGCATAACTGATTTAAGGATCCTCATGTGCATAGGTTCTGACAGAGAAGAATACACAACTATCTAAAGAGCTGGGGGGGTGCAAAGCCCAACTGCGGGTCGCAATTGCCGGAATGGAGGAGTCCAAGAAGGCCCCATCTGGTAATACTTGTTTTGATCGAAAATAATGTAATGGTATGTACCAGTAAGTATTCGGCATGAAGGCAAATCTAAAAATAGATTCTGCAGACAATCATAGAGGCAATCCGGAGATCGTACCAGAGGATGAGCAATATGCTCAGTGACAGCTGAAGGCTGGCGGGCGTGTGTTTACAAATGTTATACAGGAGAAAAATACTCTCCAGGACGCGAACATCCAACTGGACGTCGAATTAAAGGATGTTCGGGCCCAGCTTGCTGACTCCATTAAGGAGAATAAGAGGCTTCGACACGGCATATTTAGTAAGTGCTCTAATAAACCACTATAAAGTTTGGCGAAGAAGCATACCAACAGAATTATGTCTGTAGGTATGTTGACAGGTCGCCCCGAAGAGGAGATGCCCGGATCTGCAGGCGATCTTTTGCAGGAGTTCTCGCAACTGCACGAACAAGTTCGACGGGTGATGCAGGGAATTGCCCATGCCTTATGGCCATCCGTATCCCTGCTAGGAAGCATGGGGGAGCTTGTGGAGATGCTCAAGGGACCACGGCGGCACTTCCTATTATGGAAGATATCGGCCTGTCGACAAGGTGCAAGGGAAGCCTGGGCCATGGTGAAGACGCGATACACCAAGGCTGACCCGAACCACATGGCCGAGGTCGGACCTGTAGGGTCAGATGGGAAAGAAATCCCTATAAGTCTGGTATATGACCAGGTAGCATTAGCCGCTAAGTATTCCCAACAGGATTATAGGCTAGGCATCCTATTGGATGGTATAGAAGAAGAGTTTAGTCATGCTAAGTAACTTTGTACTTCAAAGGACATATTTTGTCCCTAGCCAGATTGTAAATCATTTGTCTCGGCGGACCTTTTTGCTTCGACCTCTGGACCCGACAGTCTGGAGTGTATCCGAATACCCACTCGGTTATGTGAAAACCGGGGCACGCGTGGAAACAAGGTGTAGGGGTCATAAGTGCTTGAATAGACAAGTACCCAACTAATTATGTTATATTACATGGGTAGTAAGAAACATCTTCCAGGGAGAATAGTTCTGTTAAGGGTTCCTTTCCCTGGGTGTGCATGCATTAATGTGCACGTCCGAACTGCAAAAAATGACGCAGGATATAATCATCTGGGGGCATGTTTTGTAATAAGTAAAATACATCTTTTGTTCACCGACCGAAAATTCCCTTAAGAACACTAGCTTTCGGCTTCACCCAGTCTGAGATACACATCCGGCTGACTCGGCAGTAACAATCGCAGAGGTGCTCCCCTTATGCCCTAGCCGAATTAACAGGAATGTAGGGCATAAACACAAGAGCCAGACAACCTAGCTTGGCCAAAACTTAAGTCATATCAATGCATATAGTGGTGAAAAAAGGCACATATGGGGAAATGACACATATGTGGTGGGCATTAAGCCCAGAAGATAATTATATTAAGCTTCTGTGAAAGAAGCACCCAGGTATATTGAGCGCGCATAGCGCGGCATGAGTGTGCGGTTAAAGCATACTTGCAGCTTTTTAAAGCTATATGCATCAAAAGGAGAGAGAGAGAGATGATATAATTTAAAAGTGAAGACGGAGGTAAGGAGACAAACACAGAGTTCGGCACTAGGCGTAGAATCTTCGGAGTCTGGCCGCGTTCCATGGGTTTGGCTCAAGTTGATTATCTGATGCATCACGCAGACGGTATGCTCCTCCGGTGAGAACTTTGTCAATGATGAAGGGACCCTCTCATTTGGGCTTGAGCTTGTCCTTTTTTCTTCTCTGGTAGGCGTAGAACGAGTTCGCCAATGTTATAAGTTTTGGCCCATACTTCTCTGCTTTGATATCTTCGAGCCTGCTGCTGATAGAATGCGGAACGGGCCTTTGTGACGTCACGCTCCTCCTCCAGGGCATCTAAGCCATCCTGCCGATCCAGCTTGGCTTCTCTCTTCGTACATGCGCACCCGAGGTGTGTCATGGATGATATCACAGGGTAGCACTGCCTCTGCGTCGTACACCATAGAAAATGGTTTGTATCCGGTGGTGCGATTTGGCGTGGTCCGCAGCCCCCATAGTACGGAGTCGAGCTCCTCGACCAAGTGCATATCTGATTCCTTCAAGGATCACACTAGTCTGGGTTTAATGCCGCTCATGATAAGACGGTTCGCTCGTTCGACTTGACCGTTTGTTTGGGGGTGATAGACGGAGGCATAATCAAGTTTTATGCCCATTTTGCCGCACCATGCTTTCACCTTGTCGGCTGTGAAGTTTGAGCCATTATCGGTGATGATGCTGTGGGGGACACCGTAACGATGTACGACCCATGATATGAAGTCTATCACTAGTCCGGACTCGGCCGTTTTAACTGGTTTGGCTTCTATCCATTTGGTGAATTTATCGACCATGACCAAAAAGTATTTCTTCTTATGGCATCCTCCTTTAGGGGTCCAAGCATATCGAGCCCCCAGACCGCAAAGGGCCAAGTTACGGGGATTGTTTGGAGAGCGGTGGTTGGCATATGTGTCAGGACCGGATTTTCGGGATATCAATTTCCCAGAAAATGGCCCTTGTGCTCACCAGCCCCAGGATTACTATTAGCTGATGAGACACCAACTTGATACAGAAACTCCAAGCAAATTACATAATATGTAGTACAAGACCATTCTGGCCTATGAGTACAACACATGGTTTCTAGTGGTTTATGGCGGAAGCGGTTTGTGGTTCATCAGCGTCTACGGGACTCCATTTCCCACAGGAACAGCTGACCTAGATAACTCCTATCTTCGCGAGGCTGCTATCACCATTGTGTAGGTTCCGGGGCTGTCATCGCAACGCTCCTCTCCATGCAAGAAATCTGGCCAAGACAATAGCCATAGACAAGCTAGTGAGTACTTTTGAATGTACTCGCAAACATTATGAACACATGTATAATATAGCAGAAGATAATCATGCTCTGAAATATTCTATGATCACCACGTCAGTCTCAAATAAAAAAATCATGATGCACGCAAGCAGGTTGTTCATGTCAAATATGAATATGCAATCAACGAGTAGAAACAGAATGCACCGTTCGGGTGTCTGAAGTGACGCCTCGAAAGGATAATAATTTAAAGCATGCCTCAGTCGGGCGTCTGAGCGACACCACATAAAGGGCTTATAAATAATTTAAATGACAAGCATGCCACAGTTGGGCGTCTGAGCGACACCACATTAAGGGCTTATAAATAAAAGAAAGAACAAGCATGCCGCAGTCGGGCGTCTGTGCGACACCACATAAAGGGCTTATAAATATAACAAGCATGCCACAGTCGGGCGTCTGCACGACACCACATTAAGGGCTTATAAAAATAACAAGCATGCCACAGTCGTGCGTCTGCGCGACACCACATAAAGGGCTTATAAGAAAGTAATCACAGTGAAATATCCAGGAGGTAGAACCGTCCCAGGGATACTTAATAATTCAAATAATATAAAGGGTTAGTCCATAATAATAATAACCATAAACATGATATGTCACAAGTCATGATCCATGTTCTGGTTTAGCAGTTTCTCCTACGAAGACCGACACTAAGACCGACACTTGATCCATCCCAGACTATAGTCCTTAACCATAGGCATGACTATTCGAATAGATTTAATCTCTGCAGAGGGTGTACTCTTTACCCACGAGTAACGGATTCCTTTAGTCCATCGAGACTAATTCCATTTACAGTCCTTTAATTGAAAACACACCTGACCCGCACACACCAGCTTAACTTACCGGTGTCTGGAATCACCCACGACACCTGTCAAGCAAAACTCTAAGTGGGGAGGCTACAACCTCGATTAGCATGGGATCAAATTTATACCACATGCTACTAAGGGGTGCCCCCCTCTCGGTTCCAACTGGAAACACCCATGCCCCCGGACCAGGTGTCATGCCTACCGAATGCAGCCGGTATCTTCCACCATGGCCTCTCTGTATGGTGTGTGCCAAGAAAGGGGTTGACAACTTACTGAACTGTACCCTACATGCGGCAAGGACAAGTGGTAGTACAAAACAAGTATGTGGGTTACTGGAACAAGACTCGATCTATGGTCGACTCAGGAGCTTTAAGTATTCCCTGCATGATTAGCATAACAAATATATTTCAACCAACAGACAGAATCACCAATCATCATACCTCATCATGCCATACCGGACACAATCGTCTCGACGAGGAACTAGAGACAAGCTTGTGTCTACCCAAGACAGATACTTTCCCGGCTTCCTTCCGGTAGGCATGAAAGGCATACGTGGATGATTACTATCACAAGCATATCCATTTCCAACAGCAAAGGATCTTCATTATGCACTCATGCGTATGACCGTATCGTCACATAAAATAACGAATGCTCCATGTCAAGGTGGTGTTGCAACCATATCAAACGACACCCAAAAATATTATGCCATGGTTCAGAATGCTTGCCTTCAAGAGTATGCAAGTGGGGTGCATTTTTTGAAAGGTGCCTTCCTCTTCCAAATCCTATTTTTTGAAAATTTGAATTAATACATAGTTTCAAAACAGTACAAAAACGTTGTTTGGAAATTTTCAAATAAATAGGAAAATAAACTAGACAAAATTTGAGAAACAACAGAAAAAGAATCAAATCATTTGGACTTATATTTAAAAAGTTAAAGCCAATCAAAGTTTAGTCAAAATCCTGTTTTTTTACATAAAACAGAAAAAGAAAAAACAAACGCTTCGAATAATAATACGTAGGAGACGTACTCTGGTTTTACGCCTCCACTTACGCCAGCGTGGACCGGCGCGGGGTCACTAACAGTGGGTCCCTTGGGCCCACTGGTCAGGTTTGACCAGTCGCCCGCGCCTCCCTCCTCCTCTGTCCGACCGGAGGCGGGGCTCCGGCGATCAACGCCGGCGAACAGCGGCTCCCCGCGGGGTTCTGAGGGCGGGGATGGATCTGCCAGTCCAGGGCGGTCCTCCCGGTGATCGCTAGGCAGGTGGGATGAAGGAAGTCGCCGGCGGCGAGCTCCGCGGCGGAGGTGGCTTCGGGAGGATTTGGGGGTTCGCGCTACGGTGGCTTGATATGGGGTGGCCCGATCTTCTCAGCAAGCTAGTGGTGATATGCTGTTGATGATAGATAACTGGGTGTCGCCGTCAGGGAACCTTGCTTCAATTGTGTCAATTTATCATAAACTGTCCGCAAGTAATTAGTGGGAACAAAACGAGCTCGCATGATCTCCTTCATATTGCGCCAAGTAAGAATAGGTAACTCATTGTCTTCTTGTCGTTCGCGCACAATGCTATCCCACCAACGCAAAGCATAAACATCAAATTCTAAGGAAGCAAGCTTGATCTTCCTATCTTCAGTGTAATCATGCAAACGCCATAATTTCTCCATCTTGAGCTCCCATGTGAGGTACTCTTCTACATCAGTGGAGCCTTCAAATCTGGGAATTGTGAACTTAGGCTTGCCCAAACCATCATCCTCCTGAAGTTGTACACGTCGAGCACCAAGTGGTGGTGGGCGACCAGGCCCTTGCAGGCCACGCCCATGGCCGTTATTGCCCATCATGTGTTCATTGTCTCCATGGACACTATCATCATCTCCATGGCCCTCATGTTGGCGTTGCTCAATAGCTACACGCATCCCATTGACTGAAGTTGTCAATTGTTGTATGCTTGTTTGGAGATCATTGACTTGTGTTTGCATAGCATTGACTGTAGTTTTAGTTGCATCCACTTTCATTTGTATAGCTTGAATATCAGCATCAATATTGTCAGTGGATCTAGTGATAAGCCCTGTCAAATGATCACGAAGAGCTTCATATTCCTTCCATGTAACACACTCCTCACCATCCTTTTTCCGCATCACATCAACACCATTCTCAGACATGATTAGCAGGTTAGTGCACTAAATCAAAAATCGTTTTGGTGGAACACTCACAACTCACTGAAACTGACAAGAAAAGGAAATCTTACCGTTCCAAAGTGAATAGCAATGCACACTTACCAGGTCGGATAGAAGACTAGTGCACGGATGTGATGAAGTGAATACCAGGGTATAAGAGCTACCACATGACAGAGCAGGATTATATTTGGTGGAGATGTAGGTATGGTACCCTATCTACACCGGAGACAAGTCCTTGTGCTGATCGTGTGATACACACCCAAAGAAACTCACGCGGTGGAGATAAATGGGGCAATTGCAACTCTAAAAATGAGCGTAAATATGATGTACATGTCGGAGTAATGCTCGTGTTGCAATGCACAGGGAGAGACGCTAGCAAAAAGCTCAGGGTATACGGGCACAAGATTGCTCACTACTAGTGCAAATACCAAAATAATCTAATTCGAACACTGCAATAGAAAGCAGCAACTTCTAGCCAATGTCTCTCCCTTTTCTTTCTTGCTCTTTTTGTTTCCCGCTTTTTTTTGCTCTTTTTTTTATTCACTCTTTTTTTGGTATGGTTGCTAGAGTAAAACTAAAAAAACTTGCACAAGAAAAACTGGATCAGAGCAGCCCGATGAGCACAAGGAAAAGCTAGTCTCAATAGGTAAGTTCCTACGCAAAGCAAAGAATGGCTTGTCTATGGCGCATAAAAGGAATGACTCGATCTAATTCGGACTGGAAAAAGGAAACAGAAAACAAAACTGAGTCAAATCCCTAACTGAAAGTAGGCTGCAGAAACTCACGCGCGGAGGCAGACAATTAATATTGGGTGTCTGGTGGTGGGCGTAGGCTCACGCACGGGGTCAGACAACGGATGTTGGGTGTCTGGTGGCGGGCGTAGGCTCACGCACGGGGTCAGACAACAGATGTTAGATGTCTGGTGGTGGGCGTAAGCAGCGGCAAGAGCTTGACTCGGAAGGGAAAACAAAGCCGGCTAGAACAAGGACTTTGCAGCCGACTCGAAACAGGCCAAGATCACGACTAAAACGAGGAATCCGACTAGAAAACCTAAACCCTAACGACGCAGAAACAAAACCCTAGATGATCTACGACTCCGAACAGAAGAAAAGCTACGCAAAAGAAACGACCAGCAAACTAAAACTTGACTTCGATGCAATCTAGGCTATGGAGAAAACTGAGAACCCTAATATTTTTGGCTTTTTCTGGATAGGAAGAAAAACAACTAACTATGGGTGAATTCGGTGGATGCTTACCGAGGCAACACTGGAAATCTGATACCAAGATGATATGGGGTGGCCCGATCTTCTCAGCAAGCTAGTGGTGATATGATGTTGATGATAGATAACTGGGTGTCGCCGATGATCTCTCCTCGCTAGATCCCTGATGCCAATGCAACAGCTCTCTACCCTTCGGATATTCACGGCTTCACACACTTGCGCAACGTAGCCATCGACCACGAAATGGTATAATTGCAATTCACTAATTCCCAATGGAACAGCAGATTACACTCAACTTGTAGTTCAAATCTCCAAATCGATACGAATTGGAGATGCAATTTTAGATGAATGCTTGATAGCAAGTTCAACGAAACTAGGGTTTAAATTTTAACGTGGTCTCCCTGACTAATCTGAGAGCAGCCCTATATATAAGAGGGGCTGGGTGATGCGCCCAAGGGGGGGGGGGCGCCAGGCCTGGTGCGCCCAACCTGGTCCTCCTGACTTGGTGCAACCTAAACTGGTTCGACTCAAAACATGGTTCGACTCAACTTGATAGAAACTGACCCAACTTGGGTTCAGCCCTTTGGCACGCAGGCCATGTACTTGAGGTATGGCGCTGCAACATGGTGTTGGTGCGCCTGGTGTTACTCAACGTGGGGATCCTCCCCCTTGACGTTTGCGCCTGACTGCCTCTCCTCCCTCGCGCCCTCTTGCTTGTACTCCACGTCATGCTCCACTTGCTGCAACTCTTCACTCCCTCGTGCTATGCCTTCTTCTCCCATGCACCTGAGTATGCAAACACACAAAGACTTAGGCAGTAGAAAGCTCTCATTAAAATAAATAGCATATTCAACTAAGAGAGAATTCACTTGTTGTGCTATTATCTTTGCACGAGCTCTTGTGATAGGTCCAATTCTGATTTCATCATTGGACGTCTTCTTTGCAGCCACTTGGTGATCATCATCATAGGTTGAAGATGGGTCAAGTGTAGGGATGTCCTCATCATGGCTCCCCATCGATGCTGAGGGGTTGGGCGGCTCCGCAAGATCAAGGGGAAGGGAATGGTGGCACTGGATGGATAGGGAAGGGCCTGCTCGCGACGAACGGAGCCGGAGCGTGGCGGCGGCCGAACTGGCCGGAGGCGAGGAAGACGGCCTTCCTCCATCGATAGCTGGGTGTGGGGGCACTAGGGGGATGGTACGAGGTTGCCCGAGCGTCCGGATGGGCTCGGGGATCCCTATTTATAGCGCGACTAGGTCAGTTCCAACGGCGGCCGTGGATAGGAATGGCGAACCGCGGTTCTGTAGCTGCAGGGTGACGTGGCGGTGAGGTGCGCTAGAAAACAAGCTCGCAGATGAGCTTGAGCTGCTCTAGAGGGCAGCTGGCGTGCTGGAGTGGCTTGGGCGGTGCTGCCACGGCCGGGGCCTGCTGTGGCCGGCCGCTAGTTGCCATGGCCGACCTGACGGAGGCGCTGTGGGGCTCCAGGGGCGGCTCTGCGGCGAGGGAGGAGTCGGGCGCGATGGCTGCGAGTGGCCAAGGGTGAGCATGGGCGCGGGGAGGGCGGCAGTGAGACGCGGCGGCTCGATGCACGCGCGTGCAAAACGTGCGCTCTGGGCGTGCCCAGAGCATGCACGCCAGGCATTCGGCAAAATGCCAAGGCATGCCAGGAGGCTTGGGTGGGGCTGGGGATTAACAGGTCTAGGTTAGGGTCATCTAGGAGCTTAGTGGACATGGTGGTTTGGTCAGGGGGTCAAGTCCATAATTCAAACCAAAAACCAAGCCAAAACTGGCCATGCACACATGGTGTTTGACAGAATGCCAAGGGAATCTAGGCAACTCTTGGGGTGGCCAAAAACTCCAGACGAGTGTCTCTTTAGATGATAAAGAGGGTGGCAAGGTTAGTTTGGCAAAAACAAAAACTTGTTAGTGCAAGTTTTTGAGAAAACCAAATCTGGACAGAAACTAAAGGCTATCATTTCATAGACCAAAATTACTCCAATGGGTCCACTCTCCTGGACTTAAGGGTTTTGTAGGGTGGACTATAAGTAGTAATAAAATAGAGTTGCAGTAGAAAATGCCAAACTGGACCAGAGAGCAAAAGAGGATGAATTGCTCAAATTTTCCAAAGAACACTAGTGGGTGTTTGCATAAGGTTGAATAACATACTCCTACTGACCTCCCCAAATTTTGGTGGAAGTTTTAAAAGAATATTTAAATAGTTTGTAGTGCAAAAGTGCAATCTGGACCAGATTTGAAAACTTGGGGTAGGGCTCAAAATCTCCAATGACTAAAATATATTTTTGCATAAAAGTGATTTAGGGACATCATATGTCATCTCCAAATTTTGGTGGGATTTTTAAATAAATTTATGAAAGGGTTGTAGTGCAAAAGGGCCTCTAAAGCTTATTTAAATCATTTTTAAAAGAAATAAGGCTCAGGGAAAATAATCATATAAATAATTCCACTGATAAAATAAATGTTTTCTTGAGAGGGTACACAAGTCCAATAATATTTTTGGGAAGTTTTCACTTGGGGCAAAAACTTCACAATATCAAAGAAAAGAAAGGTTCTGGAATCCAAAGTTAAATCCAGAAAATAAAAATTTAATTTCCTGGCAAAATTTTGATAAACAAATCATGGTTAAATTCTTCGGTTGTTACAATATGGCTTTGATTTGCAAAAAGCTGGCAACCAACGCAATGTTGGACGAGGTGCTGTGTGTCTGCCCGGGCTGTAGGCCAGTAGAAACCTGTACGGAAGGCCTTGCTTACGAGCGCCCGGGCTGCGGCGTGGTGGCTGTCGGTGGCAAAACCGGCAGATCTCAGGTAGGGGGTCCCGATCTGGGCGTCTAAGGCTAATGGTAATAGGAGGCAAGGGACACGATGTTTTACCCAGGTTCGGGCCCTCTCGGTGGAAGTAAAACCCTACTTCCTGCTTGATTGATCTTGATGATATGAGTATTACAAGATTTGATCTACCACAAGATCGTAGAGGCTAAACCCTAGAAGCTAGCCTATGATGATTATGATTGTTTCTCTATCGACTATACCCTCCGGTTTATATAGACACCGGAGGAGGCTAGGGTTTACACAGAGTCGGTTACAAAGAAGGAGATCTAATATCCGGATCGCCAAGCTTGTCTTCCATGCAAAGGAGAGTCCCATCCGGACACGGGACGAAGTCTTGAGTCTTGTATCTTCACGGTCCATAAGTCCGGCTAAAGCCTACAGTCCGGCTGTCCGGATACCCCCTAATCCAGGACTCCCTCAGTAGCCCCTGAACCAGGCTTCAACGATGATGAGTTCGGTGCCTAGATTGTCTTCGGCATTGCAAGGAGGGTTCCATCTCCGAATACTCCAAAGCAGATTAAGGATTGTGTCCGGCTCTGTGAGATAATTTTCGCACACCACCCTAGAGAGCATAACACTTCACACATCTGATCTGCTGATAGTTTTTTTTACGGTGTGCCCTTACGCCGTGGCCTGGCCCAACACGAACCGGTTTTTCTTGACCTGCCTCGATACGCATTGCGAGGCGGTTTCATTGGCACGCCTTGCCAAAGCAGAGATCGTGTTCCATTATCGTGGGATCCTTCATCAATATGGGCGCGTGCAACCCCACAACGCCTGTTGGCGTGACTCCGTGTTTTTAGGTAAGTCCCAAGCGGTTACACCGAGGACGCTTGATATTCACCCCCTTTATAGAGGGACCGAGGCCTATCCCTCTTTTCCACCACGCTTGCGCCTCTTCGCATCTCGAGTTCCAACACCCGAGGCCCCAGCTTAAGCACTTCGGATCTTCAATCATGTTCGCATCCAACCTTCAAGGCCAGTGGTTGGCCTCCTCTGTCACAGAGGAGGACCTTGCGAAGCTTAGGGAGGTCAGATATTTGACCACCGACATCAAGCACATGCTTCCTGCTCCAGGGCAGGTCATCCCTACTCCCGAGCCCAATGAGAGCGTCGTATTTGTTTCCCACTTCCTCCACGGCTTAGGCCTCACCCTCGATCCCTTTGTGAGAGGGCTCATGTTCTATTACGGGCTAGATTTCCATGATGTAGCTCCGGACGCCATCCTTCACATCTCGTCGTTCATCGTCGTGTGCGAAGCCTTCCTCCACATCACCCCGCACTTTGGCTTATAGCTCAAGACCTTTAATGTGAAGCCGAAGATGATTCAGGGGTGACACGCGGAGTGCTGAGGTGCTGTAATGAGCAGGAACACCGACGCCCCATGGCCAGAGGGCTTCTTCCTGGAGGTGTCCGATCTATGGCAATGGAGGTGGTTTTACGTCATGGTTCCTAGAGGCACAAAGTGGGTGGCTGCCCCCGACTTCCGTTCGGGCCCTCCACTTCAACTGGCGTCATGGGCCAATGTGGGACTGGATTGGGGGCCTCCCAATGATGTACCTACATTATAGAGCCGCATTCGGGAGCTTCTTGATAGGGACATTAGCCTTGTCAGCGTAATTCAGGTAATGCTAGTCCGACGGATCTTGCTGTGCAAACGCCGGCCTCTTCGGATGTGGGAGTTCAATCCGGAAGGTCCGCAAACTATTCTGCACTTCTTCGGCATGATGCTCGAAGGGATGTGTAAGTTATTCTTTGGACCACAAGTAAAGTGTCTGGACACCACCGAGGATGTGGGCCTGAGCTGCAACCGCCCAGGTACCTGAGTAACCCAGAAACCGAACACTTCGTTTATATTTATCATAACATTATTCTGAAAACCATCCACGCCAGGAATGGCTCAGCAAGGCAGAGAGAATCAGGTGTCTGGCGCCATTTCCCGAAGGCTCGCCTAGTCCTGCCATAGCCAAGATGCTTACTCGTGTACTAAGTCGGGGAGGGGAATCTAGGGTCTCCTCCCCATAGAGAAGCAGAACTTCACACATTGCACATCCAAACCGGGGGAATTACTACCTCCATGAAGGAGGATAGTCGGGGAGGGGAATCTAGGGTCTCCTCCCCCCGCGGGAAGAAGAGGGCCGCCTCCGAACACTTGGATATGGTGGTGCCCAGACAAGGGAAGAAAAGTTCACCAGGGGGCCCTGCCCCGAAGGGTGTCCTCACCGCGCCATGCCCGCAAACGGGATAGCCCTCAGCCGAGCTATAAGTTAATCGTAAATACAAATCTGCTGCTCCCTCCTCCGAGAACAATAACCAGGATCCATCCTTTGCAGTCCGGCTAGCAGCTCTTCTCGACAGAGTTCGTCTTCAGGGGATCTCCTTCCGTAGATGATGGAGAGTGAAACCCCACCAGCCTGTCCGCCTCATGGGGCGGGCGACCCAGAGGTGTCGTCACGGAGGAGTCCAGATCTGCCGAGGCCAGAAGCTAGTATTTCGGCTGACCTGAGCCCGGAGCGTTCGGCTCCCACGGGGGGTGATAAGAAGGGTCCGACACAGTTCGGCTACCGGCCAGACACACTGACGGGCCTTCTGGAGCAAGCTGCTCTCTCGGAGGATCACCATTCATTAATGAGCATGGTGCTTGAGAAGATTTCATCCGCCACAAGCGGGTTGAATGAAGCTTTTACGAGCCTGCTCAAAGGCTTTGAGGTATGTAATGAAATACGTGATTTTGATTGTGGCGCATGCGCTAGGTGTGCTCCATATGGATAGTAGTCCCTGAGACTCTGGTTGCCAGCCCTAGGCGGCAAACGGAGGATCACATTGTTGAGTAATGATCGCACTGTATTCAGGCGCAGGTGGCTAAGGGTCCGGCAGCTGACCGGTCTGTTGAAGTCGCCGAACTGAGGCGACAAATTGAATTTGTGGATGCCGATATCACACTTGTGAACGAGCGGCTTAACGAGTCACAAAGTATGTGCTCTGCTTTCCTTATTTTTTATAGGAAATATTAAGAGGATCACAATGTTAATGTGATATGCTTGGACTGTAGGCGGAGCTGCTGCCGTGGAGGCCCTGAGGGCGGAACTTGTCCTAGCCAAGGAACAAGCCCGGGCTAGCAATGCGGCTACCCTAAAGGCGACCGAAGAGTTGAGAGCCGAACAGGCTGCTCATCGCCAAAGCGAAGATAAAATAGCGGAGATGGTTGTGGAGCTGAAAAACGCCGCCAACCGGTATGAGCTCCTTGAAAAAGAGAATCAGGCTAATTCGGCTAACCTAAAGAAGACCCTTGATGCGGCCAAGGAGACGCATTCCGAAATTAGGGACGCGCGGGAGGAGCTTCGACATGCCGGAGAAATCACGGCTGGAAACCCCTATTGTTGCGGATGAAATTCTTAGATCCAAAGTACGCTCCTCTGGATCGACGCTGGAGCCCTGCAGACGCATATGCAGATCTGGCGAAGAGTACGGCTGATGCGGCCAAGTTTTTCGAGGGTCAAAAAGATAATGAAGTGAAAAAGCTGTTCTGGTTGCAATTCAGTGCTCCAACGCGCCCGTTCCCATTGAGTGAGAGGATGGTTGCTGTGGCCGAGCTCCATAGATTGTCCGGTCTTGCAATGAGGTCTGTAATAGACCATCTATGGCCGATGGGGCCGAAGTCGGACAGTTATTTTGGTTTAGTGCAACAATTCTTTGGTGCCGTATCACGAATAGATGCCATGAAAAGGTTGGCGTGCATAGAGGGTGCACGTATGGCTCTTTCCCGTGTTAAAGCATATTGGACAGATATGGAGGCCACCATCATTGCGACCTAGAATCCGGCGGGAAGCCAGGATCCCGACGAGCACTACTTGGAGCAGGTAACAGAAGGTGCTCGTTTAATAGAGGCTCAGTGCTCGAAGAATGTCATGTTCGAGTGACAAATTGTTTCAATGTAAAAACAATTTTATTTTAATTATGGAGGCTATATTTATACTTTTCGCCTGAAAGTGTTATTGTGCCTCCTGTGCGGCCGTTTGATGTATGTATGTAATCTGAAAGTTAGCAGTCGTTGGCTTCAGCCCCCACGCATACAATGCGGGGGCGTTCGCAAGAATATATGTAATCACACTTGATCCAACGTATTGGTCCATTAAGGAGGTGATCGCACGTCGAACTAGGCAACCAGACTATATAGCTTTAACACTTTCACTTAGCCATAGGAGTTTGACGGTGGGGCTACTATGTAGCCCCTGGTACCTTTGCGTGCATCCGAATACGGGCGCTTGTGTACATGACCGGGAAACGGTCCTTCGTTAATGCGGAGGAATCCTAAAGATTCCGGAAGTCCTCGAGTGGTTGACCAGTCTCTCGCTATTTCATGATAGTTAGTTTTCGGCTTTCTCCACTGAGGTGCTCATCTGGAATAACCAGGGCACAATCGAAGTAGTTCTCCTTTGGTCGCCTTAGCCGATAAGAATGGAACATAAGACGACAAACCCAGGAGCCGGGAAAACCCAATATTTGACCAAAGACATGATTCGGAGCTGATGCATATAAGGCCAAACTCGCGACGCCGAAAACTCCCGAAGATATTCGGACTTTAGAACATATACTGGGTTGAATAACACCCTTTATTATGAACCCTGTATTTCCAGGTACGTGCATTAGTCTGCGTGGCGAAATGCCAATAACGGATGTATCCCCTGTGGGTGTAGTACCCATGGGATGTGTAAGCAACAAGAGAAAAGAAGATTTACACAGGGGCTTAATCTAAAGAGAAACCTTTGAGCGGGGCCCTACTGCACGTCTGTGCCTTTGTCTCCATTGTGCCATGTCCTGGGAGGGTATCGCACGAATGGTTTATGTAAAAATGAATACTCATGTAGAAGAGTATGATGTAAGCGTGCGAAGAGTTGGCCGGTTAATAAGGTCAAGCCAAAAGGTGGGCTTTATTAAATATCTGTAGCCCCTGGTGTCCTCTATGGGATTACATGTATAACGCCCAGCTCAGGTCTATCTGGGCTGCCGGACTCGTCTAACCGTGTCCGTGGTCTTAATGACCGATCATGCATTCTCATATTAGAGGCCTCTTAGTGTCCGGCTGCTAAAGCCGTCGTATACTCTTCCGTGTGTAAGGAACGCTCTGTATTTATGTTAACGGTGATGACGCCATGTGGACCGGGCATCTTGAGTTTAAGGTAGGCATAGTGCGGTACTGTGTTGAAATGGGCGATGGTGAAGAGTAGTTCTTCGCTTCTGAAGTTGTCTGGGGAACCGAATGTCACCTCTAGTACGAGGGAGCCCCTGCAGTGGGCTTCAACGCCTAGTATCACCCCTTCAAAGGTGATGTTACTTTGGCTGATTCTGGATGGGTCTATCCCCATCCTGCGGACAGTGTCTTGGTATATTAGATTGAGACTACTGCCGCCGTCCATGAGGACGCGAGTGAGATGGTATTCGTTGATTATTGGGTCGAGCACCAAGGCAGCTGATCCTCCATGCCGCATACTAGTCGGGTAGTCCCTGTGATCGAAGGTGATCGGCCAGGCCGACCAGTGGTTAAGTTTGGGGGCGACGGGCTCTACAACGTATGCGTCTCTGAGCGCGCGTTTGCGCCTTCTCTTGGGTATGTGAGCCGCGTGGATCATGTTTACTGTTTTTACCTCTAGTGGGAATTTTTTCTGTCCCCAAGTGTTCGGCTGGCGAGGCTCATCCTCGTCTTCATTTGGTGTTTCCCTTCCCTTGGGTTTGGCATTTAACTTGCTGGCCTGCTTAAAGACCTAGCAGTCTTTGTGAGTGTGGTTCGCAGGTTTTTCGGGGGTGCCATGGATTTGGCACAGTCTGTCCAGGACTATGTTCAGGCCGGACGGTCCGTCTCTGCTGCCTCTAAATGGCTTCTTTTGTTGACCGGGTCGAGAGCCCCTGAATCCGGCGTTGACCGCTGTGTTGTCCGGACTTTCTTCTTTGTTCCGACGTTTGTTTTTATTGCGCCGTGGCTTCCCATTGCCATCCCTGATTTCGGATGTGCCTGGGTCGCTGGTGCCTCTACGGGCCAACCAGCTGTCTTCACCCGCGTAAAAGCGGGTCATAAGGCTTGTTAAGGCTGCCATTGTGCTCAGCTTTTCTTGGCCGAGGTGTCTGGTGAGCCACTCATCCCGGATACTGTGCTTGAAGGCCGCTAGGTCTTCAACATCCGGACAATCGACAATTTGATTCTTTTTAGTGAGGAATCTATTCCAAAGCTTGCAGGCAAACTCTCCGGGCTGTTGAATTATGTGACTTAAATTGTCAGCGTCTAGAGGTCGAACATAGGTTCCTTGAAAATTGGCCCTGAAAGCATCCTCAACTTCCTCCCAACTTCCCATTGAATTTTCGGGGAGGCTTTTCAGCCAGTGCCGAGTTGGTCCCTTCAACTTGAGGGGAAGGTATTTGATGGCATGGAGGTCGTCCCCATGAGCCATGTGGATGTGAAGGATAAAATCCTCAATCCAGACCCCGGGGTCTGTCGTTACGTCATATGCCTCTATGTTCACGGTTTTTGAAACCCTGTGGAAATTCCTGGTCCAGTACCTCTTTGATGAAGCACAGAGGGTAAGCGGCCTGTCGGTGTCAAAACCGGCGGATCTTGGGTAGGGGGTCCCGAACTGTGCGTCTAGGCGGATGGTAACAGGAGACAAGGGACACGATGTTTTACCCAGGTTCGGGCCCTCTTGATGGAGGTAAAACCCTACGTCCTGCTTGATTAATATTGATGATATGGGTAGTACAAGAGTGGATCTACCACGAGATCAAGGAGGCTAAACCCTAAAGCTAGCCTATGGTATGATTGTTGTGATGTATCTTGTGTCCTACGGACTAAAGCCCTCCGGTTTATACAGACACCGAAGGAGGCTAGGGTTACACAGAGTCGGTTACAATGGTAGGAGATCTACATATCCGTATTGCCAAGCTTGCCTTCCATGCCAAGGAAAGTCCCATAAGGACACGGGACGGAGTCTTCAATCTTGTATCTTCGTAGTCTTGGAGTCCGGCGGACGATGATAATCCGGCTGGCCGGACACCCCCTAGTCTAGGACTCCCTCAGTAGCCCCAGAACCAGGCTTCAATGACGATAAGTCTGGCGCACATAATGTTCGGCATTGCAAGGCGGGTTCCTCCCTTGAATAATCCAGAGAAGATCATGAACACCAGGATAGTGTCCGGCTCTGCAAAATAAATTCCACATTCCACCGTAGAGAGAATAAAATGTACACAAGTCCAATCTGCTGACGTATTATGCGGCATGACATCACACCGCTACCAGGCCTTTACTTGAATCATTTTTTTATTATACCACCTCAGCATGTTTAGCGAAGCGGTTTCCTTGGCACGTCTTGTCGAAGCAGAGATCGTGTTCCCCTTATTCTGGGATTCTCATCAATACGGACGTGGGTAACCCAACCGCGCCATTGATGGTGGCGCTTGGGAGATAAGCGAGTTTTACCAGGCTGGCGGGGGACGCATAGTCTTCGTCCGCCTATATATAAGGGATAAGGATTTACCTTCTCACCTACGTCTTCTTCGTCCTTTGCTTATCCATCTCCGCGCACTCAAGCTCCAACGCCCAAGCTCACGCATCTCACCTCGACCTTCTCCGATCATGTCCGGAGTGGGAGGCAAATGGTTGGCCTCCCCCGTTAAGGAGGAGCACATCACCAAGCTGCGCAGCGCCAGATACCTTTCCGGTGATATCGCGCATCGGCTGCCCGACGAGGGGCAGCTCATCCCTACCCCTGGGCCCCATGAGAGGGTCGTCTTCCTTCCCTACTTCCTCCGCGGACTGGGCTTTCCACTGCACCCTTTCGTCCGGGGTCTCATGTTCTATTACGGCCTGGATTTCCACGATCTGGCGCCGAACTTCATCCTCAATATCTCGGCGTTTATCGTCGTGTGCGAGGCCTTCATCTGCATCCGGCCCCACTTCGGCCTGTGGCTCAAGACCTTCAACGTCAAGCCGAAGGTTGTGAAGGGCACGCAAGCGGAATGCGGAGGCGCCATGTTGGGCAAGTTGCCCAACGTCCTTTGGCTCGAAGGGGCCTTCGTGGACTCCGTTAAGGGGTGGCAATCGGGGTGGTTCTACATAACCGAGCCGCGCGAACCCACGTGGGCGGCGGCCCCCGAGTTCAGATCTGGCATCCCCACGCAGCTCACCTCCTGGAAAGAGAAGGGCTTGTTGTGGGGCAATCCGAAGGAGCTGACGGGACTCCGAGCCTGTATCCAGAAGCTGGTGAGCAATAAGCTCAGGCTCGTCGACGTGGTCCAAGTCATGCTCATCCGCCAGATTCTCCCATGCCAAGAACGGGCATTCAATCTGTGGGAGTTCAATCCGGAACAGCACCAGGCGCTAAGCGGGCTCTCTGACACGACGTATGAAGGCGCCTGGAGGGTGCTGTTTAAGGGCGCCGAAGCCCCTGCATCCGCGACGGAAGATAGCGGATTTCGCTCGCAGCATCCAGCTGACGAGGTAAGTGATTCAACCCTTTTAAGGGACACTTGTGGTTAACAGACTGATCCTAAGAGGGTTTCAATCTCTCTTTTCCTTTGGCAAGAATGAATGGAGAAGGCCGAGCAGCTCATCTGTCCGGCTCCCATGCCAGAAGACCCAGTGCTGCTGGTTCCGGCACCGCACGTGGTGCCGGAGAAGAAGGCCAAGAAGGAGCCCACGGGGACTCGAAAGAGTTCCCGCAATCAAGCGTCCGACGACGAGGCGGACTCCTCCCCCGAAGACGAGGAGGAGGAAGAAGACTCTCTCCCGGAGGGGGGAGAGAGGAAGAGGAAGGCTTCCCCAATGGGGGAGGCCGAAGGGTCCAAGAGGGGGAGAACTATGCCCCCGGACAGTTCCGCCAACACCATCGTTGGCGAGGAGGAGTGGCCTTCAAGGGCCAGGCCACTGGCGAGATCGTAAGTATCCGGATCCCTGATATGCAATTTCTTCCGTGTCACCTAGTGTCCTACTAATGCCGCATACTATCCGCAGTCCGGCCGATGATGATCTCCCCGCTTCATCGAGTGGGTCGTTGGCCCCGTCGGATGTGGATTCACTTCCGACTGCCTCTACCCCCCGCACCGATGAGGACGCCGAGGTGGGATCCCAGAGAGGGACCCATCAGGAGGAGGCTCCAGAGGCGCCGCCAGGCAGCCTCCCGGACTTTGCGCCGGACTCTACATCGGAACCTGCAGCGGTTCCAGAGTCCGGCAGGCGGCCCCTTCGAAAGAAGGGCAAGACCGTGACCCCGGCCGCCTCCGTCCAACCGGAGGCGCCGGACAACTTGTTGGAGGCGCTTAAAGGCGCTTCCATCGAGGAAGAACACCGCAGAATCATGAGTGCGGTGATTCAGCAGGTTCAGCTCGCCAAGAGCGGGCTGACCGAAGCCTGCAGCAGCCTTCTAACAGGCTTTGAGGTAAGAAGTTATAATTATGTAATGTAATACCGCATAGACAGTAGCCCCTGATGCTCAGTTTGGTGTTCGGAAAGAAAAGCCGGACTGAGGATCTAAGAAGATATACGCAGGGTTGCTTAAAATATGTCAATATGGGTTTGCAGGCTACGCTGCTGACCTCTGCCGCACTGACTGCAGAGGTCGGTGCGTTGAAGCAGGATCTCGAGCGGTCCGAGCAAGAGCTCGGCCATGCCAAGTAGCAGCTCGAGGACAAAGAAGGTGAGTAACACCACTTTGAGTAGTTACCTTACAGAAAAGGATTTTGGTTGCAATAAAATTAACAAGGATAATATTGGTATTGCAGGGGCCACGAACGAGGTGGCAGCCCTGAAGGAGGCTGTGTCCGTGGCAGAACGCAGTGCGGCCGCGGAACGGGCAGAGCGAGAAAAGCAGGAGGCACAGGTGGCGGAAGTACGGCAAGAGCTCCAGGCTCTCATGGAGAAGCATGAGAGCTTGGAGCGTGACTCCAAGACTCGAGAGTCCGAGCTTGCCTCGGCTCTCAAAAGTGCCAAGTCCGCCAAGGCCGAGGCCCGTAAGGCCCTTCAGGAGGTTGAAGATGTAAAGAAGATAGCGGCGGGTAAGGCATTTTTCATGCAAAGCAAGCATGTTAATGTAAACTACCTGACACTTACCCGCATTCGGAGCTCTCCAGGGGCGTTTGCAGATCTACTGCGTAGTGCGTCCGATGCCGCCGCACTCTATCGTGGCAAGGAGGGGAGCTCGACGGAGAAGGTCTTCTGGTCTCAATACGCTGAGGCCGTCCATCCGGTGCCCCCAAGCGACCAGCTGAAGCAGCTGGTCGAACTCCACAAGGTAGCTGAGGAGGCCATGAAGGGCCTTATAGTCCGGCTATGGCCTGGACAGGCCATGCCTGGGAGCTACATTGGCCTCGTGCGGCGGCTGGTGGATGCGTTCCCCTGGGTGGAGGTCATCAAGCGCTCCGCCTGTATTGAAGGTGCTCGTCGGGCCCTTGCCCGCACAAAGGTGCACTGGGGCAGGCTGGATGCAGAGAAGATTCTCACTGACCCGCCGCCACCGGGCAAGGAGTATCGTACGCCCAAAATGTATTATAAAACTGTCTTGAAGGGAGCCCGCGATATTGCGGATGAATGCCCCAGAGATGTAATTTTTGAGTAAACTCGCTATGTATTATCCTGTGCGCTGAAAACTTTGTTCATATGCGCAAAGCAACGCTTGTTTAATTTAAAATATTACCTTCTGTGCGGCCGTTTATAAAATCTGAGAGATGGCAAGTCGTTGGCTTCAGCCCCCAAGCCGCGAGTGCTGGGGTAGTTCGGGATAAACTTGATCACTCTTGTTCCCATTTTTGGGTCCATCTAGGGAGGCGCTCAACACAACGAACAAGGCAACCGGACTTATAATGCTTGAACACTTTCACTTAGCCATAGAATTCTATAATTATAAATTTCGGCGAAGCCCCTGGTATTCGGAAGACCGAATCCGGGGCGCTATCCACGCCTTCGTCGGACATTTATTCGGAACTTCGCTCGAAGCGGCGTGAGTCTTTAAGGACTCGAAAAGACCTCTCGAACAGCGACCAGTCTCTCGCCTTATCATGCCGGTCAGTTTTAGCTTTCTCCACTAAGCGCTCGCCCGGCTCAACCGGGGCGCAATCGCAGTGGTTCTCCCAGTGCCACCTTAGCCGACAGAACGGAACGTAAGGCACCAAAACGTGGGAGCCGGGCAAACCCAACTATTGACCCAAGACATGATTCGGAGCCGATTCATATAATGATATAAGTTCGGGGTGCCGCACTTATGAAAGTGTTCGGACTTATCACACCATAATGTGGGGAACATAAGCCCCTGGTGTATTAGACCGTACCAAAATATACGGGTGCAAGATGTCCTGTAATGAACATACATATATATAAAAAGTAATGTAATTGCAGTCGAAAAGTGCTGCATTATTTATTAAAGGAAGTCTGCTATGAGTGCGGACTGATACAAATAGTGCGGTAAGCAAGGGATTTGGACTATTTGAACATGTCCCCCTCCAGGGATGAGCTGCGGACTATATAATGCTCGTAATTGAGACCACCTGAGTGTTCGTCGCAGCCTTCTTCCTTCCCTGGCTGTTGCATCGTGAGTTCGGCAGGGTCACCGCCGGACAGGGCCTCTTGTTGACGGAGTCCTGTGTATACAAAGAAGGGAAATAATAATAATAAAAAAGAAGGGGTGGCGCACTTGCGAGCCCCTGGTGTGGTCGAGCCGCACTCTGGGTCCATTGTGATCGTGCCCCTTCCCTTGCGCCCATGGTATCTTTAAAGCGTAATGATGTACGCGGAGGGTTATTCTTGCAATCATACGAGGGCGGGGGTTAGGGCCGCATTCCTACGCGTGCTCTGATCATGCCAGGTTGTCTTGGTTGGAATTGCTTCGGGCGCGTTTTGCTGTATCCGGCCGTTTTACGGCCGGACTCGAAAATTGCCTTAAAAGGCTGCTTTGTACTTCTGCCGTGAGAGCCACTGTATGTTCCTCCGTTCGGAGGGAGCGTTCCGTATTTCCGTTGACCGTGATGACTCCAGGAGGGCCTGGCATCTTGAGCTTGAGGTATGCATAATGCGGCACCACGTTGAACTTTGCAAACGCGGTTCGTCCGAGCAGAGCGTGATGGCCGCTGCGAAATGGGACTATGTCGAAGATTAACTCTTCGCTCCAGAAATTATCCGGGGATCCGAAGACCACTTCCAGTGTGACTGAGCCCGTACAATTGGCTTCCACACCTGGTATGACACCTTTAAAGGTTGTCTTTGTAGGTTTAATCCTTGAGGGGTCTATCCCCATCTTGCGCATTGTATCCTGATAAAGCAGGTTCAGGCTACTACCGCCGTCCATCAGGACTCTCGTGAGGTGAAATCCATCGACGATTGGGTCTAAAACCAATGCGGTGAATCCGCCATGGCGTATGCTGGTCAGATGGTCTCTTTGATCGAAAGTGATTGGACAAGAGGACCATGGATTGAACTTCGGGGCGACTGGCTCCATCGCATAGACGTCCCTTAGTGCGGGCTTCCTCTCCCTCTTGGGTATATGGGTTGCGTAAATCATGTTCACCGTCTGCACTTGTGGGGGGAAACCCTTATGTCCTCTATTGTTCGGCGGTCGGGTCTCCTCCTCGTCGTCGCTGTTTAGCCCCTTGTCATTGTTTTCGGCAATTAACTTGCCTGCCTGCTTGAACACCCATCAATCTCTGTTGGTGTGATTGGCAAGCTTTTCGGGGGTGCCATGTATCTGGCATAAGCGGTCGAGTATTCGGTCCAACTTGGACGGACCCGGAGTGGTTCTTTTGAATGGCTTCTTCCGCTGACCAGGTTTAGAGCCTCGGAATCCGGCGTTGACTGCCGTATCCTCCTTATCGTCGTCGTTAATGCGGCGTTTTTTTTTTTTTCGACGTGACCTGCCGTTGTGGTCCTTAGTATCCGGAGTGCCAGAATTTTTATTGAGGTTGTTGCTGCGAGCTAGCCAGCTATCCTCTCCCGCGCAAAAGCGGGTCATTAATGATGTGAGTGCTGCCATGGATTTCGGCTTTTCCTGTCCCAGGCGCCGGGCTAGCCACTCGTCGCGGATGTTATGTTTGAAGGCTGCGAGGGCCTCTACATCCGGACAGTCGACGATTTGGTTTTTCTTTGTCAAGAACCGTGTCCAGAATTGTCTGGTCGATTCCTCTAGCTGCTGAATTATGTGGCTTAGGTCATCGGCGTCTTGTGGCCGCAGATTACTACCCTGGAAATTGTCGAGGAATGCGGCTTCCAGGTCTTCCCAACACCCAATTGACTCTGCGGGAAAGCTGTTAAGCCAATGCCGAGCTAGTCCTTTAAGCTTGAGTGGGAGGTACTTGATGGCATGGAGATCGTCGCCGCGGGCCATATGGATGTGAAGGAGATAATCTTCAATCCAAACCGCGGGGTCTGTTGTGCCGTCGTAGGATTCGATGTTTACGGGTTTAAACCCTTCAGGGATTTGATGATCCATTACTTCGTCAGTGAAGCATAGCGGGTGTGCGGTGCCTCTATATTGAGCAATATCACGACGCAGCTCAAGAGAGCGTTGTCTGTTGTTTTTGGCCCGGCCGGGGTAATTGTATCGGGCGCGACAGTTTTCGTCGCTAGTCGTGGGGCGCCCTCGTCATCCGCAGATGGATCTGGATTGCCTTGCTTTGTCCTCCAATACGTCTCTCAAGTCTGGCGCATTCCCTCTTGGCTTCGTACTTTTGGAGCGATGCCGGGGTACGGTCTTTGTGGAGGGTCTGGATGCCTCTCTGTTGCGACCACGGGGTGGTCGGTCGGCCGTATCATGCGCTGGTGATGAAGGTATGCATGCTTCCTCCTCTAATCGGGGGAGCAACTTGCATCTGGGGTAGCTTTTGTAGGGGCGTTCGAGTTTAAACTCTTCGGCCGCGAGGACCTCGGTCCATCGATCGGCCAGCAGGTCCTGATCAGCTTGAAGCTGCTGTTGCTTTTTCTTTAGGATATTTGCCGTGGCGATAAGCCTGCATTTTAAACGCTCTTGTTCGACGGGATCCTCGGGCACGACGAATTCATCGTCGTTGAGGCTTGCCTCGTCTTTGGAGGGAGGTATATAGTTATAATCATCGACCTCTTCGTCTGCCGCCCTCTCGTGGGGGCTTGCTTCTGCGTCCTCCTGCGCTGAGTCTTGCTGGAGGGGATTATCTTCGGCACTCTCTGGGGTATTATTATCTCCTGTGCCAGAATGTCCATTCTTGCTATGGCGGGATTTAGAGCGGCGCCGCTGATGTTGGCGCTTGGGCTGTTTTTTTAAGGAATCTGCCTCCGCTACTTCTTCGCCGTCCCCATCCTTTGGGGTGTCCACCATGTATATGTCGTATGACGAGGTGGTCTTCCAGTGCCCTGCAGGCGCTGGTTCCTGTTCATCTCCGGCATCGTCGTCCATAGCGTCGATGTCTTCGGAGTCGTAGTCTAGCATGTCAGTAAGATCATCGACAGTGGCCACAAAGTGGGTGGTGGGTGGGCTCTGAATTTCTTCGTCGTCCGTATCCAAACCATCCTGGCCATAGTCCGGCCAGGACTCTCCCGATAGCGAGAGATGCTTTAGAGAATTTAGGATGTCACCAAAGGGCGAGTATTGTAAGATGTCCGTGGCGGTGAATTCCATAACCGGCGCCCAATCCGATTCGATTGGTAGGGGCGTGGGAGGTCCGGAGTCCGGCAAGGAGTCTGGCACCTCGGAATCACGAGTTTCGCGAGGGACAAGGCTAGTGTTCGGCTCCATCGCCGTGGAAGTTGAAGCCCCCGAGGTGGTGTCCATCCACCGGTCCTCGATCTGGGCGATCGGCTCCGGACTAAGGGCCGAAGCGGATTCGTGTGCGGCCACCAAGGCACTGTTCGGCGGCAGAGCTAGATCATGCCCATCGCAATAGTGCGGCGCGCTTGGCTTTGGCTCGAGTCCATCGAAGATCAAGTCCCCGCGGATGTCGGCCGTGAAGTTTAGGCTTCCGAATCTGACCTGATGGCCAGGGGCGTAGCTTTCGATCTGCTCCAGATGGCCAAGTGAATTAGCCCGCAGTGCGAAGCCGCCGAATATGAAGATCTGTCCGGGGAGAAAAGTCTCTCCCTGGACAGCGTTGTTGATTGAAGATGCCATCGAGCCTATCGGTGACGACACAGAGGAACTCTCAATGAAAGCACCAATGTCGGTGTCGAAATCGGCGGATCTCGGGTAGGGGGTCCCGAACTGTGCGTCTAGGCGGATGGTAACAAGAGACAAGGGACACGATGTTTTACCCAGGTTCGGGCCCTCTTGATGGAGGTAAAACCCTATGTCCTGCTTGATTAATATTGATGATATGGGTAGTACAAGAGTGGATCTACCACGAGATCAAGGAGGCTAAACCCTAAAGCTAGCCTATGGTATGATTGTTGTGATGTATCTTGTGTCCTACGGACTAAAGCCCTCCGGTTTATATAGACACTGGAGAAGGCTAGGGTTACACAGAGTCGGTTACAATGGTAGGAGATCTACATATCCGTATTGCCAAGCTTGCCTTCCACGCCAAGGAAAGTCCCATCCGGACACGGGACGGAGTCTTCAATCTTGTATCTTCGTAGTCTTGGAGTCCGGCGGACGATGATAGTCCGGCTGTCCGGACACCCCCTAGTCCAGGACTCCCTCACGACCCCTCTATATCTGGACATGTTGTGGTGAGCTGTCGACTGTTGTTGTGTTCGGTGCTGATTCCGAACTGGTACTCGATTAGTCTGATCATTTTGGTGACCATAATCTTGCACCAGAGTGTGTCCTCTAGGTCCATAGACGGACATGGTCGCGCCGACTTTTTTATCCAGGAGGTCATGTAAATCGTGTGCAGCGTCAGTAGCTGCTCTATTGCAGTGATGAAGTGGTTGGTCCGGCCTACTGGCCGTATTGTTCTTCGGTGGAACGGCCTCATCATCGAATTCTGGCAGCAACTTGTGCTTTGGATACCTCTTTGTGTGGCGATCGTCGCCGTATTTTTCTTTAGTGTCTAGCACCTTATTCCATCTGCGACTGAGCATTTCCTGTGCGGCCTTAAGCCTTTGCTTCTGCTTCTTTATACTTCTCGCAGTGGCCATAAGCCTTCTATGGAGGTTATCTCGTTGCAAACATTTTTTTGGGATGATGAATGCATCATCGTCTGGACTGTGCTCCTCTCCCGGGGCAGGTTGATGAGTTTGGCCCTCAGGATCACTGTGATCGGGCGTCTGCTTCAGGCTGTGTTTAGCTTGACCTGGCTCATCCTGCTCCGTTGCTGGGTCCATATGGTCATTGTTGCCTTTGGAGTTGACCGGGGTGTTGATCTTTCTAGCGCTGTTATCGTTGTTTTTACTGTGGATGGACTTAGAGCGGCGTCTGCGCTGTTGTTTTGGTTTTTGTCCGGGGGTTTTATCCTCCGTTTTGTCGCCATCATCCTCCTTAGGCGTGTCCACCATGTATATATCATATGATGAGGTGGCGGTCTAGCGCCCCGTGGGCGGTGGTTCAGAATCGTCCCCTGCACCGACGTCCGTACCGTTGGTGTCATCGGAGTCGAAGTCAAGCATGTCTGTTACGTCATCGACAATGTCTATGAAGTGGGTGGTGGTTGGGGAACGAATATCTTCGTCGCCTTCTTCCCCCTCAAGCCGGACATAGTTCGGCCAAGCGTCTCCTGACAAAGAGAGAGACCTTAGTGAATTTAGCATGTCGCCGAGGGGCGAGTGCTGGAAGATATCCGCAGCGGTGAATTCCATTACCGGAGCCCAACCAGAATAGGCAGGCTTGGGGGCGCACGGTCTGGAACCGACAGCCGGACACAAGTCCGGGGGTCCGGAGACACATGCTTCCTTGGGGGTGAAGTCTGTCTTCGGCTCTACCGCCGATGAGTGTGCGGCCTCCAGGGCGGGGTCCATCCACCCGTCCTTGGACGATGCAATCTGCCCCGGATTTAGGTCCAAAGCTCCTGCAGGTGCGATCTCTCGAGTATGGTCCGACAACAGGTCTAAGCAGTGCTCATCGTGACTGTTAGGCACTCCTGGCGTAGGCCTGAATCCGTCGAAGATCAAGTCTCCGCAGATATCAGCCGTGTAATTCAAGTTTCCGAACCTGACCTGATGGCCAGGGGCGTAGCTGTCGATCTGCTCCAGATGGCCAAGAGAATCGGCCCATAGTGCGAAGCCGCCAAACACGAAGATCTGTCCGGGGAGAAAAGTCTCACGCTGGACCGCGTTGTTGTTGATGATTGAAGGATCCATCGAGCCTTGCAGCGACAACACAGAGGAACTCTCAATGAAAGCACCAATATCGGTGTCAAAATCGACGGATCTCGGGTAGGGGGTCCCGATCTGTCCGTCTAAGGCGAATGGTAACAGGAGGCAAGGGACACGATGTTTTACCCAGTTTCGGGCCCTCTCGGTGGAGGTAAAACCCTACTTCCTGCTTGAGTGATCTTGATGATATGAGTATTACAAGAGTTGATCTACCAGGAGATCGTAGAGGCTAAACCCTAGAAGCTAGCCTATGATGATTATGGTTGTTTCTCTATGGACTAAACACTCTGGTTTATATGGACACTAGTGGAGGCTAGGGTTTACACAGTCGGTTACAATGAAGGAGATCTAATATCCGGATCGCCAAGCTTGTCTTCCACGCAAAGGAGAGTCCCATCCGGACACGAGACGAAGTCTTGCGTCTTGTATCTTCACGGTCCAACAGTCCGGCCAAAGCATGCATATAGTCCGGCTGTCCGGATACCCCCTAATCCAGGACTCCCTCAGTGGCCGCCGAGTCCGGCATGAATTTCGCAAAGAGCTGGTGCTCTTCCTCTTCGGAGATACACCTATGGAGAACTCCAGTCGCGCTTTTCTTATAAAGCTCTCCCTCGTGGACTTTGTAGGCTTTAGAACACCGCACAATGCAACGTGCCTCTTTTTGGTCCTCAGGGAGTTCTTGCCTATTTAGGTAGGTTAAGAAGGGTTCTGTCCACGGGGCGATGACAACCATAATCACGTGGGCCGAGGGTGTTATTTCGGTGGCGGAGCCTCTGATTACGTCAGATTGTTTGGGTCTGGGGTTGTGTTCGGATCTGGACTGTTATTGCCGGTCTCCCCTTCCCACACCATGGATGGCTTGAATAGCCTTTCCAAAAAGATATTAGGTGGGACGGGGGTCGCGTTTAGCGCCTATGCGGGCAAGGATATCCGCCGCTTGATTGTATTCTCGAACCACGTGGTGGAATTCAAGCCCCTCGAACTGAGCTGACATTTTGAGGACGACATTGCGGTAGGCCACCATTTTTGGGTCCTTGGCGTCGAAGTCTCCATTTATTTGAGATATTGCGAGATTTGAATCCCCATGCACTTCTAGGCATTGAATGCCCATGGAGACTGCCATCCGAAGACCGTGCAACAAGGCCTCATATTCGGCTGCATTGTTTGAATCTGTGTAAAGTATTTGGAGTACGTATTGGACTGTATCTCTAGTGGGGGATGTCAGGACGACGCCTGCCCCTAGACCAGCTAGCATCTTAGAGCCGTCAAAGTGCATGATCCAATTGGAGTACGCGCCGTACTCTTTAGGGAGTTCGGCTTCTGTCCATTCGGCGACGAAGTCAGCCAGTACTTGCGACTTAATGGCTCGCCGCAGTTTGTATGTTATGTCGAACAGTAGGAGTTCGATAGCCCATTTAGCAATCCGGCCCGTAGCATCGCGGTTATTTATTATGTCATTGAGTGGTACTTCGAAGGCCATCGTGATTGAACACTCTTGAAAGTAGTGTCGTAGTTTTCGGGATGCCATGAAGACCGCATATGCTATCTTTTGATAATGTGGGTACCATGACTTGCATGGGGTGAGGATAGTGGATACTTAGTATACCGGCTTTTGGAGCGGGAACTTGTGTCCGTCTGTCTCTCGTTCGACGACGAGCACTGCGCTTACAATTTGATGTGTTGCAGCTATATACAGCAGCATTGGTTCGCCGACATCTGGCGCGGCCAGGATTGGATTGGTGGCCAAGAGGGCCTTTATTTCCTCCAGTCCGGCCGTAGCTGCATCCGTCCACTCGAAGGGTTTGGTGCGTCGAAGAAGGCGATAAAGAGGTAGTGCCTTTTCTCCTAATTGGGAGATAAAGCAGCTTAAGGCGGCCACACATCCAGTTAATTTCTAGATTTGCTTGAGGTCTGTTGGGGTAGCCAACTGTGACAAATCTCAGGTTTTAGCTGGGTTTGCTTCGATTCCTCTATTGGAAACGATGAAGCCAAAGAGTTTTCCGGCAGGTACACTAAAAACGCATTTTTCCAGGTTGAGCTTGATGTCATATGTTGGGAGATTGTCGAACGTATGCCTCAAGTCGTCTCTTAAAGATTCGACGTGTCTGGTTTTGATGACCACATCATCTATGTATGCCTCCACTGTTTTGCCGATTTGTGTTTCCAAGCATGTCTGAATCATAAGTTGATAGGTTGCACCAGCGTTTTTGAGCCCGAAAGGCATGGTGTTAAAATAGAAGGGGCCGTATGGAGTGATAAATGCCGTTGCGGCTTGATCGGACTCCGCCATCTTGATTTGATGGTATCCGGAGTATGCGTCGAGGAAACACAATGAGTCGTGTCCTGTGGTAGCGTCGATGTTTTGATTGATGCGGGGGAGGGGGAAGGGATCCTTGGGGCAAGCCTTATTGAGGTCCTTGAAATCGACACATAGGCACCAGGATTTGTCCTTCTTTGGTACCATCACCAAGTTTGCTAGCCAGTCCGGATGTTTAATTTCTCTGATGAATCCGGCCTTGAGTAGCTTGGCTAGCTCTTCTCCCATGGCTTGTCGCTTAGGTTCTGAAAAGCGCCGAAGAGTCTGCTTGACCGGCTTATATCCCTTTAGTATGTTTAGGCTGTGCTCGGCCAGCCTGCGTGGGATACCTAGCATATCCAAAGGATGCCAGGCGATGATGTCCCAATTCTCGCACAAGAACTCTCGTAGTGCGGCGTCTATTGTGGGGTTCAGCTATGCCCCAATTGATGCTGTCTTTGTAGGGTCCGTTGGGTGGACCTGGAATTTCACTATTTTGTCTGCTGGTTTAAAAGAGGTGGACTTGGGTCGTTTGTCGAGTATCACGTCGTCCCTGTCCACTGTGGAGCGTAGCGCAGTTAATTCTTCGGCCGCGAGAGCTTCGGATAATGCCTCCAGGGCTAGTGCGGCGGTTTTATTTTCAGTGCGGAGTGCTATGTCCGGATCACTAGCTAGAGTGATGATTCCATTGGGCCCTGACATCTTAAGCTTCATGTACCCGTAATGGGGTATAGCTTTGAAGCTTGTGAATGCATCCCGCCCTAAAAGGGCATGGTATCCACTGTTAAACGGGGCTACTTCGAATGTGATTTCTTCAGACCTATAATTCTCCTGCGTGCCGAATACCACATCTAGTGTTATTTTTCCTGCGCATCGTGTCTCCCGACTAGGGATGATTCCTCTGAAGGTCGTGTTGCTTTGCTCAATGCGGCTCTTGTCTATTTCCGTTTTGTTAAGAGTTTCCTCATAAATGAGGTTTAATCCGCTGCCGCCATCCATGAGCACTTTAGTAAGTCAGAAGCTGTCCACAATTGGACTAAGGACCAAAGCGGCTGGTTCTCGGACTGTTTGGAATTGAGGTTCGCCGCTGGCATTGAAGGTTATGGACGTATCGTTCCATGGGTTTATTGCTGCGACATGGCATACTTCAACGAGGCTGCGGAGCGCTTGTTTGCGCCTATTGTGTTGAGGTGAAAGACTCGAAGACTGTTAGTACTGTATTGTTATTTTCTACGGGATGGTGCTCTGCGGTATGGTCGATGAGCCGCTATTGGCCACCTGCCGGCGTATCCAACATGCTCTAAGGCTGTGTGTTGGTATGATGCCCGGTGTGCTGTGAATTTTGCATGGCCTGTTGAGCCATCCCTCCAGTATGGTTCCACGCCCTGTAGAGGGCCTTGGCTTCTTTGTAATTGGATTGGGTGACTTGCAAGAGCGCACCCTTTTAGTTCAGACAAGGGGTTTAGTTAGGGCCGGAGGATCCTAGAATTTTGTTTGGGTTTTCCAGGCGCTTTCCATCGCACATTACTTCTGTACGATGGCCGCCAAGCCGGTGAAGTAAGCTATGTCATGGTGACTTATGGCATTGAGAATTCCCTTGTCCGTGCAATTTTTGCAAACGAATGACATTGCGTCTTCCTCGTGACAGTCCTTAACCTTGCTCATTACAAGGAGGGATCTGGCCCAGAAGTGATGTACTATCTCTTGGGGCTCTTGTCTAATGTGGGAAAGATCACTTGTGTCTGGGTGGGTGGGTAGAGTTAAACCCACATCCCGATCCGATCTGAGACCCAGGGGCAAAGGAGTTCCCGAGCTTGGCGGCTCTAGCTCCAAGACGTTGCCCAATATTTGTGGCCCGTTGCCCGATTCTAAGTTCGGAGCCTGGGCCTTGTCCTCCCGTAGACAGGTATCCGGCTCGGAGAGCTCGGGAATCCGGACATAGTACATCCTCAAAATAGCGGAAGAACCGCTGTTTTGTTCCTCCACCACTGCTATCTAATTGGTGACTGGCGGAGAGTTAATCTCCCTATGGTCGGGTTTAAGCCCGATCCGATCATAGTTCGTAGCGACTCCCAGGGTGGTGATGCGATCCAAGAGCTCGTTCAGGGAGGAGAGCTCCATTGAATCCATCTGCTCGGTGAATTCCGAGCTGACGTGGAGGCTGTTCTTGATGACCTGAGAAGTCATCATCGGTGTGGCAGCTGAATGGATGGCCATGACGAAATCGCCCAGCCAGAGAGTCTGGCCTACAGCCAGGGATCCTCCAGAGGTGATGTTGTCCTTGACAACAAGGCGAGCCATCAAGCCTTATCGTGACGGCATAGTGGAACTCTCAATGAAATCACCAATGTCGGTGTCAAAACCGGCGGATCTCGGGCAGGGGGTCCCGAACTGTGCGTCTAAGGCTAATGGTAACAAGAGGCAGGGGACACGATGTTTTACCCAGGTTCGGGCCCTCTCGATGGAGGTAATACCCTACTTCCTGCTTGATTGTTCTTGATGATATGAGTATTACAAGAGTTGATCTACCACGAGATCGTAGAGGCTAAACCCTAGAAGCTAGCCTATGATTATGATTGTTGTTGTCCTACAGACTAAACTCTCAGGTTTATATAGACACCGGAGGGGGCTAGGGTTACACAGAGTCGGTTACAGAGAAGGAGATCTACACATCTGAATTGCCAAGCTTTCCTTCCATGCAAAGGAGAGTCCCATCCAGACACGGGATGAAGTCTTCAATTTTGTATCTTCATAGTCCAATAGTCCGGCCAAAGTATATAGTCCGGCTGTCCGAGGACCCCTTAATCCAGGACTCCCTCACCTTGCACGGGCGCAGATCCTAACGCGGTGCCTCCGGATATGCCAGCCTCCTGAGGATTTGAGCTGGGTGATGTCTTCTTCTTCTTGGGAACTGCCTCGGGAGGGTTACCACTCTTGCTATCCGGGTCCTCGACTGATGCATCTTGGAAGGCACACTAGAAGGAGCACACCGCATCCTTCTCCTCGCAGGGGACTGTGATGATCCCACCACTTTTCGTAATCTTGAGGACATTGTAACCATGGTGAGTTACCGCCATGAACTTGGCCAGGGCTAGGTACCCGAGGATGACATTGTATGGCAGGCGAATGTGGGCAACGTCGAAGTCGATGAGCTCGGTACGATAGTTCTTGCGCTGTCCGAAGGTGACAGGGAGGCGAACCTGCCCTATCGGAGTGGTGGAGCCGTCAGTGACTCCTGAGAAAGGCTTGGTTGGCTGAAGTTGATCATAAGGCACTTGAAGGTTGTTGAACATTTCGACGGACAGAACATTGAGACATGCGCCGCCATTGATGAGGGTCCTGGTAACTTGCACATTGCTGATGACTGGGGAACAAAGCATTGGGAGGATGCTAGCTGTAGCCGCACACTTGAGCTGATCCCCTGAGCTGAATGTGATGGCACACGTGGACCACCTGAGAGGGCGTGTGGCCTCGAGCCTAGGGAGGACTGCAATCACCTCGAGAGCAAACTGCCTGAAGATGCGCGGAGAGGCTGGGGCCTGGGCACCGCCCAAGATGCAAGCAATAGCACACGGCTCCTGGAAGCCCCCAGAGCCCTCGTCCTGGTGGTTGTCATCATTCCTCCTTGGCGCTGGTGGCAGAGGAGGAAGGCCTGCATTGCCCTACGGGCGATCCTCACGAGGCTGATCCCTCCAAGCCCCCTCGCGAGGCTGGTCCTGCCAGCGATCCTCGCGAGGTTGGTCACGCCACTCCTGGCGAGGGCCTTGGTCATCCCATCGTCCTCCACCTCTTCCTCCTCCTCGGCCGTAGCCCCGATCGTTGCGCTCGGGGCGTCGGCCGATGCGTCCTTCTCGAATGGCTCTGAGCTCCTGGCATTCATTCGTGTTGTCAGTGTAGAGGTTGTGGTAGGCGCAAAATCGGCTACCCTTGGACGACTCCAGCTGGTCCCGGCCATGCATCATGTCTGGCTCTGCTGTGAGCATAGCTGCTCCCTTGTGCTTCACGTCCTTGGCCTTCTTTTCTTCTGGGTCAGCAGTAGGAAGCTTGAGGAGGGAGAGGCGCCCCTCCTCAGCCCTTGCGCACTTGGTCGCCAGGTTGAACAACTCCAAAGATGTGCACAGATCCTCATGGATGGCAAGCTCCTCCTTCATCTTGATGTCGCGGACGCTGTCAGAGAATGCTGAGACGATGGCCTGCTCAGTCACCTTCAGAATCTTGAGGCGTGCGCAGTTGAAGCGCTGGATGTACTTCTGCAGGGTCTCTCCAGGTTGCTGCTTGATGCGGCGCAGGTCACCCATGACTGGAGGACGGTCGCGAGTGCCCTGGAAGTTGGCAATGAAGCGGCTGCACATCTCGTCCCAAGAGGAGATCGAGCAGGGAGGCAAGTTCAGGAGCCAGGTGCGGGCACCATCCTTGAGCACCATGGGAAACCAGTTTGCCATGACCTTTTCATCTCCGTTGGCCGCCTCAATGCCTAGCTCGTAGAGCTACAGGAACTCCGCGGGGTCGGCAGTGCCGTCATAGCGAGGAGGCAGATCTGGCTTGAACTTGCCCGGCCAGGCGACACTGTGTAGCTCGGTGGTGAATGCGCGGCAGCCTCCAGTGGCCATCGGAGCCCTTTGCAGATGTGGAGCTTGCTCTTGATGGTTCCCGCGTGCCGCCACCAGGGGCAGCACGGGGTCTTGATGTGCTGGTGCGGGGATGCGGTCTTGACGTGCTGGAGCGGGGAGCACGCGAGCACGTTCCTGGGGCCGAGGGATTTCTTGGCAGCTCCTTTCTTATCGCGCGTGCGCTGGACACGGTGGGTCTTGTCTAGGGGCCGCGCGCCTTGGGGCCAGGGCGCCTTCTTGGGGAGGAGGTGGCGGAGGCACCTCCTGGGTTGCATCGCCCACGTAGGACGGAGGGCGAGGCAGTGAGAGGGACGGTGCAGGAGAGCCCCCTGCGGCGCTGACGAGCTCGGTGATGCGAGTGAGCCACTCCTCATAGAGGTCATTGACGGGGCGGTAGTGCAGGAGCTCACGTGCCAGGAGCAATTCGGCCTGCGCGTCCATGGGAGCGCGACGAGCGTGAGACGATGAACCAGCTGGAGTTAGCGACGGAGTGGCGGTGCGGCCTTCCCGCTGCACCGAGTGGTGTAGCGATGACGCTTGCTGCTTGTTCCCCGCCGGGCCGGTGGCGACGTTGGAGGCAGGCGACGGAGAACAACAAGGAGGCCCACCGACGGGAGCTGTGCGGGCGACGCGGGCGGCGAGAGCAGCCCGACACTCGGCGCGAGCTCGGCGAGCGTCCGCCATGGATGCGACGAACGGTGGAACGCAGAACGGCGGAAAGAAGATTCCGGCGCACCCGTACCTGGCGCGCCAAATGTCGGATATCGCGTTCCGACAAAACCCTTAAAGTTCAAACTCAGGGGTGCGCACGAAGATCTACTCCCTACCGATCCACGTCCCAACGCCTCGTCACGAATCTAAGCTACACGATGAACACCACAAGGGACACAAGGTTTATACTGGTTCGGGCCACCGTTGTGGTGCAATACCCTAATCCAGTGTGTGGTGTGGTGGATTGCCTCTGGGGCTGATGATGAACAATACATAGGAAGAACAGCCTCGCGAGAGGTGTTCTTGAGCTGGCGCGGTGTTCTACTTGGGTGATTTGGTCTCTGTTGGCTCTCGGTGAGATCTCCCTCTGATAAGATGTCCCTCTACTGTGGTGGCTATCTCTATATATAGAGGCCCTGGTCCTCTTCCCAAATATTGAGCGGGAAGCGAGCCAACAACAACCATTTTGAAGGGGGACAACTAGTACAAGCTATCCTGACTAAAGTTGGTCTTCGACTGCCAAAGGCACTGGTGATGATGCCGTCTTGGGCTCCATGATGATCTCCGTCCTGCCGTCCTGCTGGTCTTGGTCTCGTTGCACCAATATGGAAACCTTTGCTTGATGCCTCGGTACTCTGCGCCTGCGCTTGCCCCCTTTGCACCGAAGATAAAACAAGGACACTGCACTGGCTCGTGCCCGCCTGGTCTCGATCGTCATGGCTTGCATCACGAGCACCTCACGAGGTATGCCTTGCATTGATCTCTCCGCCTCCTCACGAGCCTTCCTGGCGAGGCCTCCCCTGAGGAAGCCTTGCGTCCTCCGCCCCGCGAGGCATGGCCCCTTGAGAGGGTCGTGAACTTGGGTTGGTGTAGACGGGCCGTACTGGGCCACTGCTTGAGCCACGCCGCAGGCTGCAGGCAGGCAAGTCTGGGGACCCCCGTTTCCAGAACGTCGACAAACCCAAGTTGTCTTATCTCTGTGCTGACATTGTGGTGGGGAGGGCTGCTGTTCGGCGTGAATTACCGCTTTATCCTGACCACGTAGTGGTTGGCCAGCCGTATTGTCCCGACCCCGTGGTATGGGTTCTGTCGCCTCCTCGTCGAACTGAGGTAGCAATCTGCGCTTCGGGTAATCCTTGGTTGGGCGCTTGAAGCCATATTGTTCGGCTGCTAGGATATTAGTCCATCTGCCGTTCAGAAGATTGGGGTCAGCTTGAAGCTGCTGCTGCTTCTTTTTCAGGCTCCTTGCAGTGGCTAGTAGCTGGCGCTTGAAGCGCTCCTGCTCGAGAGGTTCCTCAGGCATGATGAAATCCTCGTTTCCAAGGCTAACCTCATCCTCAGAGAGCGGTAGATAGTTATCGTCCTCCGAATTGCCATTTGTGGCCTGTTCATCGGGGCTGTCCTGCCCGTTTCCATGTTCCTCCTGTTCGAAAGTTATCTCGACAGTGTCTTCATTGTTTTCGGCATCGTCCGGAGTACTATTTTCTCCGGTGCCGGTATTGTTATTTTTGGAACGATGTGACTTAGAGCAGCGGCGCGAGCGTCGGTGTTTGGGCTGGGTCTCAGGAGGTTTATCCTCAACTAGATCTTCTTTGTCATCGTTGTTAGCTTCTCTAGGTGTGTCCGCCATGTATACATTGTTCGATGAAGTGGCCGTCCAACGTCCAGTAAATGGCGGGTTTTGGCCTTGCTCCTCATCGACATCATCGTCCATAACGTCGATGTCTTCGGAGTCATAATCAAGCATGTCGGTTAAGTCCTCGACAGTGGCTATGAAGTGAGTGGCGGGTGGGAAACAAAATTCTCCATCGCCAGCCGCTAGTTCGAACCGGACATAGTTCAGCTGAGAGTCCCCCGCCAAGGATAGGTTCTTTAATGAGCTTAGCACTCGCCCTTGATGCTAAATTCAAAGATCGATAAATGATCAAGATCGGCGTCCGCGGGCATACATGGTTTGGAATTTATAGCCGGAGACGAGTCCGGAGTTCCGGTGAGGTAGATGTCACATGGGGTTAAGTCTGTGTGCGGCTCCAACCCCGCGGAATCTATGGCCTCCATGGTGGGGTTGAGCTTCCCGTCCCCGGATGGCATGATCTACTCCATATCTAAGGCCGGGGCAGTTACGGGAGCTATCTCCTGGATGTGGTCCGACGAAAGATTTAAGTCATGTTCATCGAAGTGACTGGGAGCGGGCACCGCGGTATCGAATCCATCGAAGATCAAGTCTCCGCGGATGTCCGCGACGTAGTTCAAGCTCCCAAATCTGACCTGGTGGCCAGGGGCGTAGCCGTTGATCTGCTCCAGATGGCCAAACGAGTTAGCCCGCAGTGCAAAGCCGCCGAATATGAAGATCTGTCCGGGAAGGAAAGTTTCCTCTCGGACGGTGTTGTTGTAGACGATTGAAGGAGACATCAAACCTATTGAGGACGACACAGTGGAACTCTCCATGAAAGCACCAATGTTGGTGTCAAAACCGGCAGATCTTGGGTACGGGGTCCCGAACTGTACATCTAAGGTTGATGGTAACAGGAGACTGGGGACACAATGTTTACCCAGGTTCGGGCCCTCTCTATGGAGGTAATACCCTACATCCTGCTTGATTGATCTTGATGAATATGAGTATTACAAGAGTTGATCTACCACGAGATCGTAATGGCTAAACCCTAGAAGTCTAGCCTGTATGATTATGATAATGAGTCATAGGTCCTATAGACCTAACCCTCCGGTTTATATAGACACCGGAGGGATCTAGGGTTACACAAAGTCAGTTACAGAGAAAGGAATTTTTATGTTTGGTCACCAAGCTTGCCTTCCATGCCAAGGAGAGTCCCATCCAGACATGTAGAGAGTCTTCAGTCTTTGTATCTTCACAGCCCATTAGTCCGGCCCATGGCTAATGGGCCGGACGCCCGAGGACCCCTTAGTCTAGGACTCCCTCGCCCCGCAAGGTGGCTAATTACACAACAGATCAGCCCCCAGAGGCCTGGATTGAGAGCTATGAGATGGCCATCGAGATGTTGGATGTTAGTGATGCTGCATGTGCTAAATACTTCACCATGATGTTGGATGGGCCGACGCGCACTTGGCTGAAAGGATTGCCATCGAACTCCATCAGGTCATGGGCTGAATTGAAGGCACGTTTTATCCAAAATTTCAAAGATACATGCAAGCAGCCTATGTCGATTCTTGATCTAGACTTGCGTCCAGGGTGAGGGCGAGTCAGCCACCAATTAGATGCGCCGAATCTCGGCCGTTATCCACTCATCGGACAGTATCAATGCCGGTTCAGCCGTTCTAATGTTGGAAAAGAATTGTCATTTTGTTCCTCTTAAGCAGAAGCTGGTGTGGCTTAAGCGCCACTACACTGATATGGGAGAGCTCATGGCGGCTCTCATCAGATGCGCCGATTCTGATAGTACTAAAGACCACAAGTCTGATGAGGAGAAGACTGGCAAAGGGAAGAAGAGTGGCAATGCAAAGGGACAACAACATAACACGACAGGTCAAGGTGGCAATGGTAAGCGCAAAGCAGATGACGGTTTAGAATTTGTGGCTAACACCAATACGCAGAATAATAATCAGCATCGTAAGGGGAAGTCATCAGTGCCTTGGTTTGGCGGGCCAAAGTTCAACCTTGAGGCGATGATGAATCAGCCTTGCCCGAAGAACAAGACGCAAGAGAAGCTGACTAGTCATCTATGGAAGGATTGCTTCATCATGAGGGAATACATGAATTCCAGTTGTTTCCAGAATAGTCATGGCCCGAATGGCGGCTCAGGATCCGGCTCTCACGGACCTGGCTTCATGGGTGGCGGCTCAAACTCCGGTTTTCAGGGCCAAGGAAATCAAGGTGGTTTTAATCAACAATCTAGTCAAGGAAAACAACAACAGCATTCTAGTTATCAGAGTATTCCGAAGTAGCTGAATAGTGGTCAATATCATGTATTTTCTACAAATTTATGTAAATGAGACCAGAAGGTTCATAAACGGGCAGTGAACGCGGTTGAGCCGGCGGTTCCTCGATACTTGTGGTGGTCTGAGCAGCTTATCGTATGGAGCCATGAGGATCACCTGCCCCGGGTTGACAATCCGGGACAATTGGCTTTGGTGGTTGCTCCTCAGGTCGGAGGATACAAGTTTACAAAGGTGCTTATGGATGGAGGCAGCAGTATCAATATCCTTTACTATGATACTTTTCGCCATATGAATTTGACTGACAAAGATCTTAAATCGTCTACTACTATTTTCCATGGGGTGGTGCTTGTTAAGTCGGCATATCCGGTGGGTAAGATAACATTGGAAGTGGCTTTTGGCAATGACCATGACTACAGGGCTGAAAAATTGACCTTTGAGGTGGTCAAGATCAAGAGTCCTTATCACACTTTATTTGGACGGCCGCCTTATGCCAAATTTATGGCCCGACTTTGTTATGTTTATTTGCAGATTAAAATGTCGGGTCATAAGGGCACCATCACGATGCACGGTGATAGGAAGATAGCTCTGGAGTGTGAAGAGGGAGATGCTACTTATGCTGAGTCTGTTTGTGCAACAGAGGAGTTAAAGTTCTACAAAGATAATGTTGATCCGGCAGATATGACCCCCTTGAAGAAGCCAACCACGAATCATGACCCTTTGTTGAAGTTTAAGTCGGCAGATGATACTAAACAAGTTGATTTTGTCCCTGGCGACTCATCCAAGCAGTTCAGTATCAGTGCTAACCTGGATCTGAAATAGGAAAGCGCGCTCATCGAGTTCATCCTTGAGAACCGGGATATCTTTGCATGGAAGCCTTTAGACATGCCAGGTGTACCGAGGGAACTCGCTGAGCACACTCTTAATGTTGATCCAAAATTTAAGCCAGTCAAGCAATTCCTTCGTCGTTTTAATGAAGAACGGTGCAGGGCCATGAGGGAAGAAGTGGTCTGCCTCTTGGCAGCTGGGTTCATCATTGAAGTTTTTCATCCTGAATGGTTGGCTAACCCGGTGCTGGTACTTAAGAAAAACAGCACCTGGCGCATGTGCGTGGATTACACAAATCTTAATAAGGCCTGTTCATCTGACCCTTTTGCTCTCCCTCGTATTGATCAGATCATTGATGCTACAGCGGATTGTGAGCATTTGAGTTTTTTGGATGCTTATTCTAGTTAACATCAGATCAAGATGGTAGTTAAGGACCAGGAGAAGACAACTTTCATCACTCCCTTTGGAGCCTTCTGCTATATGTCTATGCCTTTTGGGCTCAAGAGTGTCCAGGCGACTTATCAGCGGTGTGTTTAGAATTGCCTTCATGACCAGATTGGATGCAATGTTCATGCTTATGTGGATGATATTGTTGTGAAGTCCAGGAAGAAGGAGACTTTGATAGATGATTTGAAAGAGACCTTTGACAATCTCTGGGTCTACAAGATGATGCTTAACCCGGACAAGTGTGTCTTTGGGGTGCCAGCAGGCAAGCTCTTGGGTTTTTTGGTTTCTGAAAGAGGCATTGAAGCTAACCCAGAGAAAATCAAGGCCATCACTTCTTTGGCTAAGCTAGTGTGTATTAATGATGTACATCGTCTGGCGGGTCGTGTTGCAGCTTTAAGCCGGTTCATAAGCCGTTTGGGCAAAAAGGCTATCCCTCTGTATCAGATGATGAAGAAAACATATCATTTTGTCTGGAGTGATGCTGCCAATCAGGCGTTTGAGGCATTGAAAAAACAGCTAGCTGAGCTGCCAATCCTTGCAACTCCTATTGATAAGGAGCCCTTATTGTTATATGTGGCTGCTAATAGTCGAGCCGTCAGTGTGGCAATTGTTGCAGAAAGGAAGGAATCAGGCAAGGAATATCCGGTTCAGCGGCTGGTTTATTATGTTAGTGAGGTACTCATCGAATCTAAGCAGAGGTACCCACATTGGCAGAAGCTGGTTTATGGGGTGTTCATGGCTAGTCATAAATTGAAGCAGTATTTCTTCGGTCATCCCATCATTGTGGTCAGTTCTGCTCCCTTAGGGAATATTATTCAAAACAGGGAAGCCACAGGTCAGGTAGCCAACTGGGCCAATGAGCTTGGACCTTTTGAAGTATATGCCTCAGACAGCTATCAAGTCTCATGCACTTGTGGACTTCATCAATGACTGGATAGAGTTGCAGATGCCTGAGGAGAAGCCGGATAACACATATTGGACTATTCATTTTGATGGATTCAAGCAGTTGGAAGGCTCAGGAGCTGGAGTTAGTTTGACTTCCCCACGAGGTGATAATTTTTGTTATGTTTTAAGGTTGATGTTCCTTTGTACTAATAATGCAGCTAAGTATGAGGCCTTGCTCCATGGTCTTCGGATGGCTAAAGAGATGAATCTAAGATGGGTGAGGTGTTTTGGCGACTCAGATTTGGTGGCTCGGCAAGTTTCGGGAACTTGTGATTCCAAAGATCAACTCATGGCGGCTTATCCCCGAGAGGTTGATGCTATTGCCGATCATTTCAAGGGTTACCAAGTGGAACATGTTGATCGCAGGAAAAATGAGGCGGCTGATGCTTTCAGCCGGCTAGGGTCCCTACGTAAGCTGGTACCACCTAATGTTTTCCTTTATATTTTGCATAATCCTTCGGTTAAATTGCCTACGGAGGAAGATCTTGTTGTTCCTGACCCGGAGGCGCAGTTGGTGGCGGCTCTTCATGCTATTCCTGATTGGATAATTCCATATTTGGCTTATATGACCCGGGGTGAGTTGCCTAAAGATGAAACTTTGGCCAGGCAGATAACCCGGCGGTCTAAGTCAATGACTATTGTCAATGGCGAGTTGCACCGACGCAGTGTTACGGGGTCGTTTCAACGTTGCATTTTTCCTGAGGAGGGCCATGAGATTCTACGAGAGATTCATGTAAGAGATTGTGACCATCATGAAGGCTCTAAGTCTCTTGTGGCTAAGGCTTTCCGTCATGGGTTCTATTGGCTGACGTCTCATGCTGATGCAGAGGATTTGGTCAGCAAGAGTGATGGTTGTCAGAAATTTTCAAGAAGAGCTCATGTGCCAGTTCAAGAATTGAGGATAATTCCTATTACTTGGCTGTTTGCAGTCTGGGGGGATGGATGTGGTTGGACATTTTAGAAGATCCAAGGACAAAAAGACTCACCTCTTGGTGGCGGTTGACAAGTTTACAAGATGGGTTGAGGCAGAGCTGGTCAGCAAGTGTGACGCAGCAACAACGGTTCAATTCATCAAAAAGGTGATTTTCCATTTTGGCTACTGATAATGGCACTAATCTGTCTAAAGGGGCTATGAAAGAATTTTTTCAACAAGAACATATTCGGCTTGATGATTCATCTGTGGCCCACCCCCAGTCCAATGGTCAAGCTGAAAGAGCCAATCAAGAAATCTTGAGAGGCATAAAACCCCGGCTTATAGTCCCTTTGCAGAGGACGCCGGGTTGTTGGTTGAGGAGTTGCCTTCAGTGCTATGGAGTATTAATACTACACCAACAGATCTACGGATTACACGCCTTTCTTCATGGTTTACGGAGCAGAGGTGGTTCTTCCCAGTGACCCATCACGACTCACCCTGTGTGGCGGCTTATGTTGAAGCTGATAATGAAAAAGCACGTCAGGATGCTCTTGACCTTCTGGATGAGGAGCGTGACCTTGCGGCGGCTCATTCGGCGATTTACCAGGAAGATCTGCGTCATTATCATAGCCACCGGGTTAAAACCAGGACCTTTGAAGAAGGTAACTTGGTGCTCCGGCTCATCTAGGATCAAACAGATATGCACAAGTTATCCCCACCTTGGGAAGGGCCTTTTGTGGTCAGCAAAAATCTGAACAACGGGTCATACTACCTCATTGATGTTCGAGACCACAAGGACTCATGCATGTCGGAGGAGGAGACCCGTCAGTCGTGGAACATTGCTCATCTTCGGCCTTATTACACCTGAGCCACCGACTCTTGTGATGTACATACTTCTACCAATGTATATATTATGATTAGTATAATAAAGCTGGCATCCCTGATAATTCAGGGACTTTGTCGTTTCTTTTCTGATAATCCGAGTCTTTATTGTCAATTCATAAGATCACTTGGGAGCTTCCTGCTCATTGAGCATAGCTATGACTACCCTCTTGATCCGTCTTGCATGCCTTCTTACAAATAACATGGGGGTCTCCTACTCATTGAGCATAGCTATCACTACCCTACTGATCCGGCTTATACGCCTTGATTGAAATATTACTTGGGGGCTCCTTGTTAATGAACAAAGCTTTGTTTACCCTTTTAACAGGCTTAGATGCCAGGTGTATTCACCAAAAATCTGGATTATCCTGCCTTTGTATTCCTGCCACTCCGACCAGGTAATCCTGGAATGACTCATTGTACTCTTGACAGTCAACCTTACAAAGACCCTGAACTTGTCAAAGTTAAAACAACGATTGGTCATGTGAGGCCCGCTTACAGGTTTGAATTAAGGATTAACTTAGTGGCTGTGTGGCCCTTGAATAGCACTTGACATTGATGTCACACCCTAGCTAGTCATGCATTAGAGTGTTGCATCATGTTTACTCTTTCATCCGAAACTTGAAATGGGGATGACAGAACCCCCAGTCCCCTCTGAAACCAACTAGGGTTTACTAAAAAACTTTTCAATGAACCTGAAATGCCCTTCTAAAATGCCCATCATTTTTGTCTTGGTTCAGAACCTCTGCCAAAAGTGGTGCACATTTTCCTAGGCCATTCTAGGGTTTTTGAATTAAATCATAAATATTTGAATTTGGGCATTTAAAATTATATAAAATATTTAAATGCTCAAATATCTCCAAACTAAAATGTTTCATGTTGGAAATAATCCAACTATGGGCTAGGAATAGTTTGGTGATTTTTGAAGTTGCCTAGGTATTTTATTAAATTCAACAAAGTTGCAGATATATTAAATAAAACAGAAACAGCAAAAAAGGGGAAAACTTACCTGGCGCCACCGCAGGCCCACCAGCCAGCCCACCTGGCCGGCCCAGCCCGGCCACCGCTCCAGCGAGCTGCTTGGCTTGCCAGGTAGGCAGCCAAGGTGCTCGGCGGCGGCACCGCAGCTCGCCACGCAGCTGCACGCCGCCCTGCCTCCCCCTCTCGCCGCCCTGATGGCCTGGACGAGCTCCACGTCGCGCCCCGACCCTCCTGGACACCTCCATTCGCCCCCAGTTCCTCTCCCTCACGCTCCCACGCCATGGCCGACGCCACCGTCGCCGCACCTCCGCCGTAGCCGTGCTCCCCTTCGTCTCCACGCCGCGCCACCGTGTCCAGAAGCTCCGCCGTCCTCCACTTCTTCGAGCTAGTCGAGCCCCGAGCGCTCGCGTGCCCCGAAGCCGCCGCACCAACCTCGCCCGAACCGCCATCGCCGGAGATCCCCTTCGCCGTCGCCGCCGCAGCAGCTCGTCCCCGACCACGCCGTCCTCTCCATCACGACCGCAGTGAGCTGGGCTAACTTCCCCTTCCTCTCTTTCTCTCTCTCGTGCACCACAGCGAGCACACCAAGCTCACCCGCACGCGCCGTCGCGGACCTCGTCGCCGACGTGCTTCCGGCCACACTCCGGCCACAAGATGGTGTCCATCTTACTCACCGAGTCCCACAACACCTAGCTAGCCACTCCACGAGCCTCACCGACCCCTCTAGCGCCAAGTTCATCTTCGACCGAACCCCGGTGGCCGCCAAAGTCGTCGCCGGCGCCAACTCCGGCCACCCCGACCCCAACGGACTCCGCCAAGAGCTGCGGTTTGTCCTCAGCTCCACTCCGGTGGTCTCCGCGGCCCATTTGGTGGCCGAAATGGCCAAAACCACTCCCGCCGCCGCGTCGGGCTCGCCGGCGGCTAAACGCCGGCGTCGCTGGCTTTGACTTTGACCACGGGTGGGCCCTGGTTGACTCCCCTGAGTCAATGACAGGTGGGGCCCAGCCCTGTTAATTATACAGGATTAGTTTTAATTAAATCTTAATTAAAATAACCACCCTGACATGCGGGACCCACTGTCAGGTTTGACCCAGACCTGTTCCGTTGACCTGCTGACGTCACACTGACGTCAGGCTGACGCAGTAATTGATTTTCTGGATTTAGTTTAAATCAGGAAATTCCAGAATATTATTTAAACTTCAAAAATTCATAACTTTTATTCTGTAACTCCAAATTGGACAAATTATATATGAAAAATGATCAGAAAAATCCAATCTATCCATCTGTACTATTTTCATGCATGATCAAACAAGTTAAATTGATGTTTCAAGCAGAACAAGGAAAAGCACTTTAAAAGGCCATATTTGAATTTGAAATTTGAATCCTTGATTCAAATTTGCTCAAACCCTTCTGGTTTTAGTTGCATTAGCCCAACACACTCATATTGCCATGTTTCATGCATGCATCATATTGTTGCACATTGTTTGGTGATGGTTGTGTATCGGTGTCCTTTGCGACAGGTTCTGCCTCCGAGGAGTACCGTGATTACCCTAACGAAGAACCGTATCAGTGCATCGAACCATCAGGCAAGCAACCAACCATTTGATCATATCGATACAATCCCATGTTCTCGCTACTGCTCTCTTTTTACTGCATTAAGACAACGCGTTTCAAACTGCTGTGTGCTATGGTAGTTGAACCCATTTCCTCTGCATGACCTGTCATTGCCACAGTAACTAGATGAAACCCACTAGCATGTGTAGGAGTTGATTGAGCCATATGTATGTGTTGTTCCTACCTTGCTATGCCTGCTATGCTTAGAGTCGTGTCAGGTCTGGTTCATCTAGGTGATGACTAGAGTGAAATGATTATGTCGGTAATGAGAGTGGTGTGGTGAACACGATTTGGTAAAGGTATCGATGAGAGGCCATGTAGGAGTACATGGTGGGTTGTTTCATTGAAGCCGACCTTAAGCACTGAGATCTGTATGTGTGATTTAAGATACAGCTACTACCATGCATTGGGCCCTGAAATATGACCCCGCTCGACTTCTTATTCACCCTAGCTCTCTGTCCAGGAGTTGCAACTAGTTTCTGGTGTTTGTAGCCTACTGGAGGCCGTGGACAGCGCTGACCGTAGGGGTGGGCTGTGATGCGGTAGGTACGTGGCACGGTGTACCGAATACCCGTTAGGTATCTCGGGAACCCTGTTCACATCGTTCGGGGCCGTATGGGAAACCTCGGCCGGACTCCCTGCGGATGGAACCTGAATAGGCGATAAACCTGGACTAGAGGCTTAAGTGTTTAGGTAGGTCGTGGTCTACACCCACGTCGGCTTTCGCTTGAAGTCTGCCGAGCACATGTCGTGTGCAGACGCTAAGTGGTGGAAACATGTATGAAGAAGTACACCCCTGCAGGGTTATCATAATCTATTCGAATAGCCGCGTCCGCGGTAAAGGACTACTTGGTTGCCTATACAGTTCATAGACAAGTAAATGGAAACTACTAAAAGCCTCAAGATAAGAGTGAGTGCCGATGATGGCTCTTCCGTAGGGAAACGGAGGTGGATCCTCGGTGGTGTATTGAAGTGGTGAGTAGTGGACTCGTGTGCGCAAAACCGTTTCAAGTTGGAGTATCGTAGGATAGTCTAGCCAAGAGTCAAAGCTGGCTTGCTGCAATAACTCCACCAACCCTTCTTGATACTATGCATGTATGTAGGATCTGATGTAAGTCTTGCTGAGTACCTTTGTACTCATGTTGCTATAATCTACATTTTTACAGAAGACGCTGCAACCCCTTCTGATGGGTTCTATGTAGACGTTGACATCAACGAGTAGGCTAAAGACCCAGGTGGTGACCCTGAGCTTGTGAAGGACCTTGTAGTATAGTTAGGCTTCCAAGCCTCTTTTATTTTACTAGTTGTCTGTACTCAGACAAGTTACTTCCGCTGCTGGTTTGTATGACTGTATGACTTGTATGTTGGGTCGTGAGACCCATACCTTTGTGTATGTTATGTATGGCTCCCTGAGCCTTAAATAAAGTACTTGTGTCGTAGAGTCATGTTGTGATGCTTCGTTGTATTTGCACATATCGAGCATATTGTGTGTATGATTGAAATGCTTGGTATGTGTGGGATCTGACTATCTAGTTGTTTATCTTTAGTAGCCTCTCTTACCGGGAAATGTCTCCTAGTGTTACCGCTGAGCCATGGTAGCTTGCTACTGCTCTGGAACACTTAGGCTGGCCGGCATGTGTCCTTCTTCGTTCCTGTGTCTGTCCCTTCGGGGAAATGTCACGCTTTGAGTACCGGAGTCCTGTTAGCCCGCTACAGCCCGGTTTACCGGAGTCCTGCTAGCCCAGTGCTACAGCCCGGACCCACTTGCTGATGACCGACACGTTCGAAGCTAGTTCATGGATGCCTGTTCCTGTAAGTCTGTGCCACTTTGGGTTTACGACTAGTCATGTCAGCTCGGGCTCTTTATCATATGGATGCTAGCGACACTATCATATACGTGAGCCAAAAGGCGCAAACGGTCCCGGGCAAAGGTAAGGCGACACCCGTGGGGATACCGTGCGTGAGGCCGCAAAGTGATATGAGGTGTTACCGGCTAGATCGATGTGACATCGAGTCGGGGTCCTGACAGCGTTGGCATCAGAGCCGGACTGCCTGTAGGTTCTCCAAGCCAAACTGGTCGATGTTGAGTCTAGAAATTCTTTAGTTATATGTAGGGGAATTGTTTGTGGGATGGAACGTAAGGCTCTTTTTACTCCTTTATCTCATGACATTCTGATCTGAGTCAGTCCATTCTTCCACCGGGGGTTAAGGAATTAGGACCTATTCTCTCTTTCAGGATCACGTGTTACTAATCAGTAGTACCTTATAAGTTTGATGGATACAAGCCTAGTTCAGTTCTACTACCACATTATGTTGTTAGAATGGTTTCAGAACTTGATATGATGATGTTGAGTGTGTACGAAATCCTTTGTCAAATGTCTCAAAATCCTTCTTGAGCATTTACAGCTGTTATGCTGCTGAAATTTTGCTAGAAATTCTAATGCCCTTGCATTATGATTGTGCTTTCAGATGGCCACTCGCGACCTCAATCAAGTGGTTCGCCTGACTCGATGCCTAGATGTACCCGGCCATACTGCCAAGTTGGTCAGGGTAATGACTGAGGCTGGATACCGCTGGTATCCTGAGTACACGGTCGAAGAGCAATTCCGAGACTTTAATCAAAGTCAGTATCTCTGCACTGTCAGGATATTTCCATCCTATCCTGGATCCACCGAGCCTCTTCACTGCTCCTATGGACTCGGGGTTACTATTGAGATGGCTGTGCAGGATGCCGCCTACTCTATGATGACCATTATGCGAGTCAGATCTGGACTATTTCGGGACTCTGATTTCCGGTATATGCCAGTATCACTTCCGGGAGCACAAGGGTATCTCCAGGCTATCTATGCTGACCCCACTCAGGAGGATTCACGGACTCGCACCACTGCTGAGATGCTCGAGGATAAGGACCGTGAAAATCGGGCCTTAAGGTTAGAGCTCTTCAATACCCGTGCTGACCACTGGGCCACTTTGACTCGGTTCGCACCGGCGGTGCAAGCTGGATATTCAGATATGCGCGATCTCTATCCTGTGAGATCTGCTCTGCCAGACGTGATGGTTTGGCGTGATGTAGGAGGCATCACCCCACCTCGCGGTCCCCGCAGGCCACCGTCTGTTGGTCCAAGGCCTCATCCTAGCCCCTATGGTCCACAAACTCCGCAAGATCGTCTGTTTCCGGATGATCATGTTGAGCTTCCAGGCTATGGAGGTGACTTCTACGAGGACTACTACGGATTGGTCTGAGTTAGTGATAGTATCACTAGTTCGCACTAGCTATGTCGTCTATCGTCCTGCGTGACTCGTGGGATATGACCTAGTTTGTACTCTTTCCGGAGGTGTAGAAAAATAATGTATAGGAGCTTGGGATGCCTCCGATGAGATGTAATCCTCTTTTCACCGTAATAGTACTTTGTTTGGTCTTGTACTAAACCCTGTATGGTGTGTATGACGATGGAATAAAAGAAGCAGTTTCTGTATCTACCATGTCATACGGATGATCATCTTGCATTCCGAGTTATTCCTTACATTCTGTATCCTATGTTGGAATTTTATCATCCTGACAAATCGTTGTCTTGTTTACCTAGGATGGTCAACACGCGCGCTAACCCTGCTTCTCAAGAGCAGGCCGAAGGCAGTGAAGGCAGGAATGAAAATCTGCCTCATCCTCCCTCACTAGCCGAGGTTATGATGGAAGCTGAGAGAAACAAGCGGGAGACCAACCGTTTGTTGGAGCGTATTGAACAGAACACAGCACACCATCAGAGGACTAACGTGGTGTCACTCAGTGATTTTATCAAATTACATCCACCCACGTTCAACCACTCCGTCGAGCCTCTCGATGCTGATGACTGGCTTCGCAGTATCTCTCATAAACTGCGTTCCGCGCTGGTAGCGGAGGCTGACAAGGTCACCTTTGCTGCATATCATCTTGAAGGCCCCGCCAGTCTATGGTGGGAGAATTATGGAGCTATGCGCCCAGCGGGCCATGTCACCACTTGGGCTGAGTTCAGTGAGGCTTTCCATGAACATCACATTCTGGAGGGTCTCATGGACCGTAAACGTGAGGAATTTTGCAGTTTCACCCAAGGCCGACTTTCTGTGGATGCTTACAGCAGGGAGTTTGGTAATCTCGCACGATATGCAACCGAGGAAGTTTCTACTGACGCCAAGAAGCAAGCAAGGTTCCGTAAGGGCCTTAGTCCTGAGCTTCGCCGCGACCTCCGTCTACATGAGTGCACATCTTTTCAGAAACTTGTCAACAAAGCCATCAGTGCTGAAACTGGTCAGACTGACTATGACGCAACACGCAAGCATGGCCGTGACATGGGTTCCTCATCCGGTGCTGGTCCTCAGAAGTGCCGCGTGTGGGTACCCAGGTTCACACCGAGGCCATCTTTCCAGGCGCCTCGCCCTGTTCAACAGTCTGCACCGGCCAAGCCCTATGGGGGTCCAACCAATAATGCTCCTCCACGTACCAGTTCCGTGACTTGTTTCAAGTGTGGGGAATCTGGCCACTATATGCGTGAGTGTCCCCAGACCAACCCCAATCAATCTGCTAAAGCTGTTGGCCGTGGCAAGCCGACAGGAAAAATATTCCACGCCAAGCCGGTTACCGCTTCACGTGGTCATGTCAACTGTATCTCAGCCGAGGAAGCTCAAGAGGATCCCAACGTAGTTCTCGGTACGCTTCTTGTTAATTGCCACCCGACATCTGTTCTTTTCGATACAGGAGCCTCTCATTCTTTTATATCTGAAAACTATGCTCGTTTGCACAACGTTGCATTCGGTGATATGCCAACCTCTATGGTAATTCAAACTCCGGGATCCAAGTGGCAAACCTCTAGAGTAAGCCATGGAAATGAAATCCAAGTCGACAGACTTGTTTTCCTCGCGTCTTTGATAGCCCTTAAATCTTCAGACATTAATATCATTTTGGGTATGGACTGGATGTCAGCTCATCAAGCCAAAATTGATTGCTTCTCTAGGACTGTTCAACTCACCCATCCTTCGGGGAAGATAGTCAATGTCTTGACCCGAATAGCCAAGCGACAATTATATTCTCTTAACGCCAGCCCTTTGCCAGACCTTGAGGACGTTCCGGTAGTCCGTGACTTCCCAGATGTCTTCCCAGAGGAATTGCCAGGTGTTCCACCTGACAGGGATGTTGAGTTCGTAATAGACCTCATTCCAGGAACCGTTCCGATTGCTAGAAGACCTTATAAGATGGCACCCCTAGAACTAGCCGAGCTTAAGAAACAACTCGATGAGTCCTTGAAAAAGGGTTTCATCCGACCTAGCTCATCTCCGTGGGCTTGCCCCGTCCTATTTGTCAAGAAGAAGGATGGTACGGACCGGATGGTTGTAGATTACCGACCTGTCAATTTGGTCACAATCAAGAACAAATATCCGCTTCCCAGGATCAACGACCTGTACGATCAGCTTGCTGGATCCTCAGTCTTCTCCAAGATGGATTTGAGGTTGGGCTACCATCAAATCAAAATCAAAAACGGGGACATTCCTAAAACGGCCTTTGTTACTCGTTATGGCCAATACGAGTACACCGTCATGTCCTTCGGTTTAACCAACGCTCCAGCCACCTTTTCTCGGTTAATGAACTCAATCTTCATGGAGTATTTGGATAAATTCGTCGTGGTTTACCTCGATGATATACTCATCTACTCCAAGAACGAGGAAGAACATGCCGAACATCTAAGGCTAGTGTTGCAGAAACTTCGAGAGCATCGCCTTTATGCCAAATTTTCTAAATGTGAGTTCTGGTTGTCAGAAGTGACCTATCTGGGTCATGTAATATCTGGTAAAGGTATTGCTGTTAACCCTGAGCGAGTTCAAGCCGTTCTTAATTGGACTCCACCTGAATCGGTCAAGCAAGTTCGGAGTTTTCTAGGCTTAGCGAGCTATTGCCATCGCTTTGTCGAAAACTTCTCCAAAGTTGCTAAACCTTTAACCGAACTCCTCAAGAAAGATAAAAAGTTCGAATGGACTCCACAATGTGAGCACAGCTTTCAGGAACTGAAAAGACGCCTGACTTCTGCTCCCGTACTGGTACCGCCAGACTTCTCCAAGGACTTTGTTATCTACTGCGACGCCTCGCGACAAGGACTAGGTTGCATCCTTATGCAAGATCGACATGTAATTGCCTACGCTTCACGGCAATTGCACCCACATGAGGATAATTATCCTACTCATGATCTAGAGCTTGCAGCCGTAGTCTATGCACTTAAGACTTGGCGACATTACCTCCTCGGTAACCGTTGCGAGATATTCACTGATCACCAAAGTCTGAAGTACATGTTCACCCAACCGGATCTGAATCTCAGGCAAAGACGTTGGGTTGAATTGATCACAGACTTCGACTTAGGAATAACCTACACCCCAGGGAAAGCCAACGTCATGGCTGATGCGCTAAGTCGTAAATCTTATTGTAACAACCTGATGTTACAACAAAGTCAACCGCTTCTCCATGAGGAATTTCGGAAGCTAAACCTTCACATTGTACCTCAAGGTTTTCTTTCCACCTTGGTGGCAAAACCTACTCTTACGGATCAAATCATCGCTGCCCAAAAGCGAGATAAGGGAATATCTAAAATCAAAGAGAAAATTGCTAGCGGAGGTGCTAGTTGTTTCTCCACAAATGATCATGGTGTTGTGTACTTTGAGAACCGTCTAGTGGTTCCCAAGAACCAACATCTACGGCAGTTGATCCTTAAGGAGGCTCATGAATCTCCTCTCACTATTCATCCCGGTAGTACTAAGATGTATCAGGACCTACGCCAGAGGTTCTGGTGGACTAGGATGAAGAGAGAAATTGCTCAGTATATTGCTAATTGCGACATCTGTCGTCGTGTAAAAGCAGAGCATCAACGGCCTGCTGGCACCCTTCAACCCTTAGCTATTCCTGAATGGAAATGGGATAAAATTGGTATGGATTTCATTACCGGTTTTCCCAGGACCAAGAGAGGGAATAATGCTATCTTCGTCGTTGTCGATCGTCTTTCCAAAGTAGCCCATTTCTTGCCTGTTCGTGAGAGTATAACCGCTAGCCAGCTGGCAGACTTATACATCTCCCGTATAGTGTCTCTTCATGGTGTTCCTTTGGAAATCAACTCGGATCGAGGAAGTCTTTTCACCTCTCGATTTTGGGAAAGTTTCCAAAATGCTATGGGAACCCGTCTCTCCTTTGGCACCGCTTTCCACCCTCAGTCGAGTGGTCAAGTGGAACGCGTCAACCAAATTCTAGAAGACATGCTTCGAGCCTCTGTTATCTCATTCGGAATGGATTGGGAGAAGTGCCTTCCATTTGCCGAATTCGCTTATAACAACAGCTATCAATCTAGCTTGGGTAAAGCCCCTTTTGAAGTTCTCTATGGACGACGGTGTCGAACACCCCTTAACTGGTCAGAGACCGGGGAAAGACAATTCTTTGGCCCGGATATGATTCAGGAAGCAGAAGAACAAGTTCGTATCGTTCGTGAAAAGTTGAAAACAGCCCAATCTCGTCAAAAGAGTCAATATGACCGAAAACATAGGACTATGACTTTCGAGGTTGACGAGAAGGCTTATCTTCGGGTCACCCCTCTGAAGGGAACCCATCGCTTCGGTATCAAAGGCAAATTGGCTCCTCGTTACATTGGACCTTTTCGCATTCTCGCCAAACGAGGAGAAGTTGCCTACCAGTTGGAACTACCGCCGCATCTCTCCAGAGTCCACGATGTCTTCCATGTTTCTCAACTCAGGTGTTGCTTCTCGGATCCTATCCGTGAAGTGGACCACGAAACGCTTGATCTCCAAGATAATCTTACATATCGAGAGTACCCCATTCGTATCCTCAATCAGGCCGAACGTACCACTCGACGTCATAACATCAAGTTCCTCAAAGTTCAGTGGTCTCATCATTCTGAGGATGAAGCAACTTGGGAAAGGGAAGATCGTCTTCGACTTGAGTATCCCGCCTTCTTCCCGGAGGAACCCAAATCTCGGGACGAGATTCTTTTGAGTGGGGGTGAGTTGTCACACCCTAGCTAGTCATGCATTAGAGTGTTGCATCATGTTTACTCTTTCATCAGAAACTTGAAATGGGGATGACAGAACCCCCAGTCCCCTCTGAAACCAACTAGGGTTTACTAAAAAACTTTTCAATGAACCTGAAATGCCCTTCTAAAATGCCCATCATTTTTGTCTTGGTTCAGAACCTCTGCCAAAAGTGGTGCACATTTTCCTAGGCCATTCTAGGGTTTTTGAATTAAATCATAAATATTTGAATTTGGGCATTTAAAATTATATAAAATATTTAAATGCTCAAATATCTCCAAACTAAAATGTTTCATGTTGGAAATAATCCAACTATGGGCTAGGAATAGTTTGGTGATTTTTGAAGTTGCCTAGGTATTTTATTAAATTCAACAAAGTTGCAGATATATTAAATAAAACAGAAACAGAAAAAAAGGGGAAAACTTACCTGGCGCCACCGCAGGCCCACCAGCCAGCCCACCTGGCCGGCCCAGCCCGGCCACCGCTCCAGCGAGCTGCTTGGCTTGCCAGGCAGGCAGCCAAGGTGCTCGGCGGCGGCACCGCAGCTCGCCACGCAGCTGCACGCCGCCCTGCCTCCCCCTCTCGCCGCCCTGATGGCCTGGACGAGCTCCACGTCGCGCCCCGACCCTCCTGGACACCTCCATTCGCCCCCAGTTCCTCTCCCTCGCGCTCCCACGCCATGGCCGACGCCACCGTCGCCGCACCTCCGCCGTAGCCGTGCTCCCCTTCGTCTCCACGCCGCGCCACCGTGTCCAGAAGCTCCGCCGTCCTCCACTTCTTCGAGCTAGTCGAGCCCCGAGCGCTCGCATGCCCCGAAGCCGCCGCACCAACCTCGCCCGAACCGCCATCGCCGGAGATCCCCTTCGCCGTCGCCGCCGCAGCAGCTCGTCCCCGACCACGCCGTCCTCTCCATCACGACCGCAGTGAGCTGGGCTAACTTCCCCTTCCTCTCTTTCTCTCTCTCGTGCACCACAGTGAGCACACCAAGCTCACCCGCACGCGCCGTCGCGGACCTCGTCGCCGACGTGCTTCCGGCCACACTCCGGCCACAAGATGGTGTCCATCTTACTCACCGAGTCCCACAACACCTAGCTAGCCACTCCACGAGCCTCACCGACCCCTCTAGCGCCAAGTTCATCTTCGACCAAACCCCGGTGGCCGCCAAAGTCATCGCCGGCGCCAACTCCGGCCACCCCGACCCCAACGGACTCCGCCAAGAGCTGCGGTTTGTCCTCAGCTCCACTCCGGTGGTCTCCGCGGCCCATTTGGTGGCCGAAATGGCCAAAACCACTCCCGCCGCCGCGTCGGGCTCGCCGGCGGCTAAACGCCGGCGTCGCTGGCTTTGACTTTGACCACGGGTGGGCCCTGGTTGACTCCCCTGAGTCAATGACAGGTGGGGCCCAGCCCTGTTAATTATACAGGATTAGTTTTAATTAAATCTTAATTAAAATAACCACCCTGACATGCGGGACCCACTGTCAGGTTTGACCCAGACCTGTTCCGTTGACCTGCTGACGTCACACTGACGTCAGGCTGACACAGTAATTGATTTTCTAGATTTAATTTAAATCAGGAAATTCCAGAATATTATTTAAACTTCAAAAATTCATAACTTTTATTCTGTAACTCCAAATTGGACAAATTATATATGAAAAATGATCAGAAAAATCCAATCTATCCATCTGTACTATTTCCATGCATGATCAAACAAGTTAAATTGATGTTTCAAGCAGAACAAGGAAAAGCACTTTAAAAGGCCATATTTGAATTTGAAATTTCAATCCTTGATTCAAATTTGCTCAAACCCTTCTGGTTTTAGTTGCATTAGCCCAACACACTCATATTGCCATGTTTCATGCATGCATCATATTGTTGCACATTGTTTGGTGATGGTTGTGTATCGGTGTCCTTTGCGACAGGTTCTGCCTCCGAGGAGTACCGTGATTACCCTAACGAAGAACCGTATCAGTGCATCGAACCATCAGGCAAGCAACCAACCATTTGATCATATCGATACAATCCCATGTTCTCGCTACTGCTCTCTTTTTACTGCATTAAGACAACGCGTTTCAAACTGCTGTGTGCTACGGTAGTTGAACCCATTTCCTCTGCATGACCTGTCATTGCCACAGTAACTAGATGAAACCCACTAGCATGTGTAGGAGTTGATTGAGCCATATGTATGTGTTGTTCCTACCTTGCTATGCCTGCTATGCTTAGAGTCGTGTCAGGTCTGGTTCATCTGGGTGATGACTAGAGTGAAATGATTATGTCGGTAATGAGAGTGGTGTGGTGAACACGATTTGGTAAAGGTATCGATGAGAGGCCATGTAGGAGTACATGGTGGGTTGTTTCATTGAAGCCGACCTTAAGCACTGAGATCTGTATGTGTGATTTAAGATACAGCTACTACCATGCATTGGGCCCTGAAATATGACCCCGCTCGACTTCTTATTCACCCTAGCTCTCTGTCCAGGAGTTGCAAGTAGTTTCTGGTGTTTGTAGCCTACTGGAGGCCGTGGACAGCGCTGACCGTAGGGGTGGGCTGTGATGCGGTAGGTACGTGGCACGGTGTACCGAATACCCGTTAGGTATCTCGGGAACCCTGTTCACATCGTTCGGGGCCGTATGGGAAACCTCGGCCGGACTCCCTGCGGAAGGAACCTGAATAGGCGATAAACCTGGACTAGAGGCTTAAGTGTTTAGGTAGGTCGTGGTCTACACCCACGTCGGCTTTCGCTTGAAGTCTGCCGAGCACATGTCGTGTGCAGACGCTAAGTGGTGGAAACATGTATGAAGAAGTACACCCCTGCAGGGTTATCATAATCTATTCGAATAGCCGCGTCCGCGGTAAAGGACTACTTGGTTGCCTATACAGTTCATAGACAAGTAAATGGAAACTACTAAAAGCCTCAAGATAAGAGTGAGTGCCGAGGATGGCTCTTCCGTAGGGAAACGGAGGTGGATCCTCGGTGGTGTATTGAAGTGGTGAGTAGTGGACTCGTGTGCGCAAAACCATTTCAAGTTGGAGTATCGTAGGATAGTCTAGCCAAGAGTCAAAGCTGGCTTGCTGCAATAACTCCACCAACCCTTCTTGATACTATGCATGTATGTAGGATCTGATGTAAGTCTTGCTGAGTACCTTTGTACTCATGTTGCTATAATCTACATTTTTACAGAAGACGCTGCAACCCCTTCTGATGGGTTCTATGTAGACGTTGACATCAACGAGTAGGCTAAAGACCCAGGTGGTGACCCTGAGCTTGTGAAGGACCTTGTAGTATAGTTAGGCTTCCAAGCCTCTTTTATTTTACTAGTTGTCTGTACTCAGACAAGTTACTTCCGCTGCTGGTTTGTATGACTGTATGACTTGTATGTTGGGTCGTGAGACCCGTACCTTTGTGTATGTTATGTATGGCTCCCTGAGCCTTAAATAAAGTACTTGTGTCGTAGAGTCATGTTGTGATGCTTCGTTGTATTTGCACATATCGAGCATATTGTGTGTATGATTGAAATGCTTGGTATGTGTGGGATCTGACTATCTAGTTGTTTATCTTTAGTAGCCTCTCTTACCGGGAAATGTCTCCTAGTGTTACCGCTGAGCCATGGTAGCTTGCTACTGCTCTAGAACACTTAGGCTGGCCGGCATGTGTCCTTCTTCGTTCCTGTGTCTGTCCCTTCGGGGAAATGTCACGCTTTGAGTACCGGAGTCCTGTTAGCCCGCTACAGCCCGGTTTACCGGAGTCCTGCTAGCCCAGTGCTACAGCCCGGACCCACTTGCTGATGACCGACACGTTCGAAGCTGGGTCATGGATGCCTGTTCCTGTAAGTCTGTGCCACTTTGGGTTTACGACTAGTCATGTCAGCCCGGGCTCTTTATCATACGGATGCTAGCGACACTATCATATACGTGAGCCAAAAGGTGCAAACGGTCCCGGGCAAAGGTAAGGTGACACCCGTGGGGATACCGTGCATGAGGCCGCAAAGTGATATGAGGTGTTACCGGCTAGATCGATGTGACATCGAGTCGGGGTCCTGACAATTGATGCTTGGCAGCCTATGAAGGCCTTGTTTTTTCTGATTTGTATTTGCTTTGAACATTTTTTGGGTTCATCTTCTGTACCATATTGATATATGGTTTAAAGTTGATTCGGGCCATGTCGCCTTGATCCTTATAATTCATATTTGAATATATTTGGAGTTTCGATAACCCGACCTAGCTTTGGACGATAAGTCGCCAGTGTGCTTTGATTATGTGCTTGGAGTTCTGCACTCTAATTCTTTGGGATGTTACCCTTGCTGCATACAGCGTTGTAAGCCGGCAGTATGAACAAATTGCACAGGGCGTTGTGCTCTAATTCTTTGGGCTATTACCCTTACTACATATGGCGTGGTAAGCCGGCAGTATGAAGAAATATCATAGGTATGTTATTTACTTGTTATGAGTATACGAGGTTTTGATTAACCCACCCTGGTTATGGACTATACAGTCACCCGTGGATTTTCTATGGGGTATTATGACCCGCCCTGGGGTAAACTGCCAGGCCACATGTCATCTGCTTGTGTGCAGGGAATATGATAAGTATGGTCTGCCTGATTGATGATATTGTAAGCATAAGTGGCAGATCTTCAACATCAGATCGGCGGCTCAAAAGTGTTATGCAAATAGACATGCATGATGGCATGGCAGATCATGGTTTTTTTATCTAGCCTATTACATGGCTCCCCGAGCCCAAATGATTAAGTGTTTTTTTTAAAAGCACAGTACGGCGATGCAGATTAAGGAATCACCCCATGGATCAAGTCTCCTGGTCTTGGCAGGTTGAGGCTTCCGGGTCATCTTGCGCCGGTTCTTCTTCTTCGTCCATCGTCTGGAAGTTAGGCGAGTGAGGGAGTCCTGGATTAAGGGGTCCTTGGGCGTCCGAGCTATGTAACATGGGCCGGACTGATGGGCCGTGAAGATACAAGGCAGAAGACCTTTCCCCGTGTCCGGATGGGATTCTCCTTTGCGTGGATGTCAAGATTGGCCTCCAGATGTGTAGTTTCCTTCCTCTGTAAACACTACAAAAAAATACACTTCCGTGATGATACGTGTTTGTCACGGTAGGTCACGTTTTTTGTCATGCATGTACATCCATGACGATTTTATGACAGAATCAAGATAGTCATACTTGTGTTGTCGTAGAAGTGTTCCATGGCATTACCAAAATTATCATCACAGAAGTCTCCACTTCCATGACAATAAATGCTGTGTAATGGAAGTGCTTTCGTCAAGGTTGACCGACACGTGGCATCCACCGTAATGGCTCATCGTTAAGCTATCACGTCCGGTTTTGGATCCGATAACCCGCTAACAGCCATGACCAATGCCGATTTTCCACGTGTAAAATTCTCATTGGCTAACGGAACCATGTGTCAGCTCCGCGTTGGCACAGGTGTCACTCATCCAGAGGTCGAGATGTGCTTATGATATGTTGACACGTGGATGGGCCCAGAAGTGGCCCATAAGGATTAAATGGGCCGGCCCAACTAAAGGCCCACAAGATTCAGTGGACCATAATGGGCCGGCCCAGCTAAAGGCCCACAAGATTTTGCAGACCATAATGGACCGGCCCAGCTAAAGGCCCAACATTCTTAGTTAAGGCCCGTACGGCTAGTGTCAAATCGGCCCGTCAACGACCCGTCCTAAACTTGTCATCATCGTGGCCCATGGTCAGTTCTGGCCCGTTAACAGTCCGGTAAGTATTTTGGCCGAATGACAGCCCGCTGTGTTTCCAGCCTGTTAAAGGTCCTTCTTCATTTGGGCCCATTTATAGGCCATTGAAACTTTCGACCCATAAATGACCGTGAATGATTTGGGTCATATTCGGCCATATCTGACATTCGGCTTGTTAGAGGCCCATTATAGATTTGGGCCAATTTCAGCTTGTTGTGATTTTTGGCCTGTTAACGTCGGACGAAATCCATGGGCCATATGTGGCCCAACATCACATCAGGCCTATTAAAGGCCCATATAAAAATGACACTTATCAAGCCCGACCGAACTTCAGCCTGTTAAAGGCCCGTGTAGTAGGTCGGCGCATTTATGGCCCGTCCGAATTTCGGCCTGTGAACGATCCGCATTGTAAATGGGCCACCATTTTGGCCTACTAAGACCAGTGGGTTATTTGGCACAATCAGGGCCCAGTCTCACTTTCGGCCTATTAAAGGCCCATGTTTTTTATGGGCTCGAGATATTTACACTTGTAAACGGCCTGTCATTACTGAGGGCTCAAATTATGTTTAGGCCTGTTAAAGGCCCACTATGGGAACAGTCCTACCAGAAAAATGTGAAAGCTCATACTGATTTAGGCCCAGATATTTTTAGTGGGCTATATGCAAATTTCAGCCCATAATCGTTTTTAGCCCAATTGGAATGGGCCCGATGAATGTTGGCATGTTGGGATCCTATGAAGGTTTCGGCCGAATACATTACTAAGATAAACCTACACTATACAAAAATAGCGTCGTAATTACTGGAGCCTTTGGCAGCATCATAAATGATGTATCACAAAAAAATAAATTTCAACCATACAACAAAAGGCCTGTTGGCAGAAAGTTTACAGTCCTTGCAGATGTATAGAAGCACATATCATTTAACCTGAGTGCTATATCTCTCCACCTTTTTTTTGACCAGTGAAAATAGCAGGAGAGCCTCCCACTCTTGTTTTTCTTTTTTATTTATTGAAATGTTAACCAATGGTTAACATTAAGAGAATAGTATGTTTTACATGGCTTTAACAAGAATACTGTAGGCACTAAACTAGCGTATGTAAAACAAGAAATTAAATAGACAAAGAGCTGCTAAAGCCTTCTAAAAAGGTTAAATTTTGAGGGTTGATCCTATAACACAAGATCACAAAATCTTCCTTGAGTTTCCTCAGCCATTCAGTGTGTGTGGCCGTCTCTCCATCAAATATATCTCTCCACCTTCAAGCTCAATGATCTCCAACCATACAACAAAATACTGTATTCTCTATTTCCTCACATTCATTGACATCTAAGGATAAAGAAACATGGTTTAAAGTAGGGTGAACATAGTATGCCATCATTCATATCATGGGCAAATAGATATAAAACAAACAGGCTATTGTATCATTGTGTGCGCACGTGAACATCACAAATAGATTACAGATCAAGACCAAAAAAATATCCTTCATATCTTTTAAACCATGTAAGGTGAAATGATACGTTAAGAAAGCTGTGTATAAAAGTGAACAGAGTAACTTACATTGGCTGCAAACCAAGCAGTTAAATGAACACATCACAGTACCAATCAGTTCAAAGGTAGGAGGAGAAAGGACTTACAACAGCGACTTGAACTGGTGTGTTCATGCCTTCATCTTTCTGGTATGGCAATCCTTGAAGATTTGCACTGCATTCGGTTCAGGTTCTTTTTGGTCCGCACGGGCTTTCCTTTGTATTTGGAACAAGTCAATATATGTGACACTCCAAAATTTTTACTTTGGTTTTCAGCAAAAACTTTGTGGTTTTTGAAAATAGGCCATTTAAAATTTTCCAGAAAACCTTCCTCTTAAGAAACTTTCTTTTCTTTGGCAAGGTTTTTGTTCTTGCTTCAAACTTTGGTGTTTGACCTTTGAAACTTCTTCTCTGTTGGTTCTCTCCCAAAATTATTTTTGGGAGTTTAATCTTTTTTTTTCTTTTAAAAAGAACTCCATGAAATTTGGGATTTTCATATCTTGGAACCACCATGACTTGGCATTTTTTTGCCCATGTGGTAAAACCCCTCCAAAACCTCCCCTACACCTTGTGATCAACCTAAATTCTCTGTCCCAACTAATCCAAACTGGTTTTGGATTTTTTTCTAATTAATTTTCTCCTCAATTCAATTCTGAAAATTATTTGGAGCCTGAGAGCTTTTCAAAGCAAGTGCCCTATTGCCTTTGAGTTTTGACCTCAAACCAATTCTCCTGGATTGTCCTTAGCATCCATAACTCAGAACCATCTTGATCCACTCCTCCTCTTTTCAAAATTTTCAAAATTCAGTCTCTGCAAGTTTGGACCAGATTTGCCAAATTTGGTGAAATTCATATCTACACTCCTCCAAAAATTCCACCAAAATCCAGGCAGCCTATTTGAGCAAAGAGAAGCCACTCCACCAAAAATCAGCTCAAGGAAAAATCCCTACATGCCTGGATCATTCTGTCGAACACCTTGCATACACTGTTCCTTACACTTTCAGAAATTCAGTTAAATTCAGTTTTCAGTTTCGACAGTTTCAGTCACGCGGCCACAGTGCACTTGGCACGTTGCTCGCGGCCTCGCTTGCTTGTCCGAAGCTTCACACGCGCACTTGGCGCGACCCTGGCGTCGGTGGTGCCCTGGCCCGCCTGCGCCGGCGTGTATTGCGGCGGCCGGCTCCCCGTTACGGCCGACAGGGAGGAGAACGGCGGCGCAACGCCGTTCGGCGCCGCCCAAATCCTCTGGTGGCTCCGCGTGGCCTTCTCCGTGCCAGCGCACGCATGCGGCACCATCGCCGTGGCGCAGCACGCACGGAGCGCGCTCTCTGCCGCCGACGGGCCCGCGCCACCCCGTTCCGTCGAGCTCGACCCAAACACCCAAACCCCGGTCAGTTTAGCACTAAAACGGACCCATTGAACCTCCGTGATGACGCTCGACTCCCTAACCACCCCGACCAAGCACTGCGCCACCGTAATCGCTCGCCGGAAATCTCCGTTCACGGCAACCGCCTCGGGCCGCCTATAAAAAGGGCCCCGAGCTCACCTTCGTGCACGCAGCATCACCACTCCTCACCAAAGCCCCGCCAGGCCACTAGGGGGACCTCGAGGAGGTCTCCTTCCCCAGCTCCGGCCGCCCCGATCCGCCTCGGCCTCCAGCTCGATTCACTTCGGTGAGGCCACCTCCGGCGCCCAAACCTCGTCCGTAGCCCTCTCTTGCACCCAGTAGTCTAACCCCGACCTCAATTTAATCTTTGCAGCCCTCTCCGACGAGCTCCATCCACGCCCGAACCAACATCCGCCGGAGTTGAGACCGCCGTCGACGTGCTGCTCACCGGTGACCAACACCACCACCCACCGTTGCGGAAGGACACGGTGAGCACATTGGTAACCTCTGATCCCCATGCCTCGCCGTGGATCGCCGCCGGCGACCACAGCAGCTCTCGGGCGCCGACGAGCCTCGTCCCTCCCATTTAAAAATTTAAACATGACAAGTGGGACCCGCTGTCAGCCTCTCTGTCCTTTCTAAACGAAGCGTTATCTGAAAACGCCTTCTGCCAAATACGTTTTCTCTTCGGGCTGGCGTAATCGCTACCGAAGCATTTTCTGCTTTTATAAACTAGCCCCTGGAAATCTTCTGTTTCATTACAGATAAGTCCCTGGACAAAAACCCTTATAACTTTTAATCAGATAAGTATTTTTGATTGATTCTTTTTCTGTTCTCTTTAAAATTTTGTCTAGTTTTTTATCAGATTTATTTGAAAAATATTTGGTTTACCTTCTGTGCTCTCCTTGGTATTTACATTAGCGCATATATTTTCTTTAAACCGTAGATACCGAAGGAGGTGACGGAGCCGCGAACTTCACCAAGCTAGGCTCTGACTACTCTGAACCAGGCAAGCATGTTTGAACTTTTGATATGATGAGTGTCTCGGCATGTTTTGCATTTAGTTAGTTTCATGGCATGTTGGTAAGCATACCGATGAACTTTAATTTTTTGTGATAATAAGGTGAGTGAGTTCAATGATCCATACGTGGATGAATGTGAATATGAATGGCCATGTGTTGGCATGAGAATGGGTACGATGGCAGTGTTGTAGCATGCCAGTCTTACGCCAGACTATGTGACTTCAGTGTCAAACCATATCGGTCCAATACCTATCATTTCCTTTCTTGTACTACCACATGTTTTCTGCAAGGAATATGGTTTAGTAAGTTGCAAACCGCTTTCATGGTACACACCAAAGAGGAGAGGTCGTGATGATGGTTCCATGGCCCTGGATTAAAGCCAGTCATCCGGTCAGGGGGCATGGGTGTTTCCGGTTGGGACCGAGAGGGGGGCACCCCTTAGAGCGCGCGTATATAAATTTGATCCCATGCTATTCGAGATTGTGATCTCCCCGTCTCAAAAGTTTTTCTTGGACGATGACTAGGGTGATTCCTAGCATCGAGAGGTAGGATGGGTGTGTACCGGTTAGCTGTGTTTTCTTCCGAAATACCATAACGGAACTAGTCCTTCGTGACTACGGAAATCCATTGACTGTGGGAAAAATTTCGTACAAACTCTGCAGAGTCATATATTCCTCCAAATCATCTCTTCCATGTCAAGTTTCGTTCCATCTTATCCTAATCAATTGTCAGCTTTGATGACAGAGACTCCGGTGAATCACATGAGTGCTAAGTCCGATTGAATGATTATCACTGTGGATGGACTAACCCGTTTATTCTCATGGATTGAATGTTTATTATGAGTATTGTTTACTGGTGAATTTAAAGCCCTTTATGCGATGTCGCTCAGACGTCCGACTGTGGCATTTCTTTTAAAGCCCTTTCTGCGATGTCGCTCAGACGTCCGACTGTGGCATTTCTTTTAAAGCCCTTTTTGCGATGTCGCTCAGACGTCCGACTGTGGCATTTCTTTTAAAGCCCTTTCTGCGATGTCGCTCAGACGTCCGACTGTGGCATTTCTTCTAAAGCCCTTTATGCGATGTCGCTCAGACGTCCAACTGTGGCATTTCTTCTAAAGCCCTTTATGCGATGTCGCTCAGACGTCCGACTGTGGTATTTCTTTTAAAGCCCTTTTATGTGGTGTCGCTAAGACGCCCGACTGTGGCATCATTTTTCCGTATTTTTATTTGTTCACCTTTCGAGGCGTCGCTTCAGACACCCGATCGGTCTTCATTTGTGTTTTGTTCGGATTTCAGGCGGACTACCGCTGTTTCCCCTTTTCTTACCCCGTTATGCTAATTTTATTTTAATGTGCATTGATGAATTAATCATGTCGCATCCATGCATGCATTTGTTATATCTTACGTCCGAACTGTCTTGCGAGTACTTTCAAAAGTACTCACTGGCTTGTTGATTTGGCCAGATGCTGACGAAGGCGATCTCATGGATGAAGAGTTCGATAGCGAGTCCGACACTTAGAGGAGTCCCAGTCAGTCTCGTGCGACCCTGGATTTGGCCACTGTTTTATATCCGCTTCCGCTACCAAATAAATTTATCGAGCCTCACCTCGACGTTCGATGAAATGATATTCTTAGAGTCTTGTATTTCCCTTCCCGCTGTGCTTTTCCACCATCAACCTATCCATGAGTCAGTAGTATGTCTCCACACCATCGTGTCCTGTCCGCCATTATGTATGATTATTGGTGTGCTTGTAATAATTTGGTTGAGCGACCGCAGTTCAACCCTGTAATATATTTTATGCTACTGGCTTATTGTATCAAGAAATTGTCTACCAGTGAGGAGGATTTCTCTCATACTGGACTCAAAAGACTGGTTTATCAATAAATATTTTTATTGGAAAACCGGTCGTGACAAGCTTGGTACCAGAGCCAGGCTGACTGTAGGAAGCCACTAGGTGCGATCGCTAATTGGTTATTAGCCTGATAGAGCTAATTTATATTTTTGCAATGGTAGTCATTTTCTGTCAGTCAGCATAAATTTATGATCTGACCCTGCAGAATTTTGCCTACTTTTGTAGATGGCCGACATCAGCTGCGAGTCTCAGACCTTCGCCAACGTGCCCGATGGGTTCGTCAAGCTTCTTTCTTCCATCGTTCAGGTCGCGATGGGGCCATCCGTGCGCCCAGTCTTCACACTCTACCAGCACCGAGTCAACGACAGTCTGACCATGCACCAGGCCGCGGTGCAGTTCAGGGGAGGGCGTGGTGAGTTACGCCGCTTCCGGTTCATGGGAAGAGCCATGCCTACGGAGAGGCATGCTATGCAGATGGCAGCCCACGAGGCGATAGCTCGTCTCAGGGATGTCCTTCCCGTGATGAAGACTTGTCGTTACCGTTATCTTCCGTGCCATGTGCCTTGCACCTGTCACTACGCATACTCCTGCCCCAGAGGAGAACGAGACGAGGCTTTTGAGATGCTCATTGAGTATCTCCGGGCCCTGGAGGCAGCCTTCGACAACCTGGTGGACGACTTCGTAGCTACCCGCATGGACTCAGTCCATGGCTGTGCTGCCAACAGGAGGGAGCTCCTACCCATCGCTCCGCCACCGACTTTTGTCTCGTCATCAGCATCTTTTACGCCTACTCGTCGCCTGCCTTCTACCGAAGAATTTAACCAAGTCATTGCACCCACTCCAGCGCGTACTACACCAACCTTCGCGCCCACTCCTGTACGTGTTGCTCCGCCCCTGGCAACCGCTCCGCCCGCTCTGCGCAACACTACACGTATGGAGCCCATTAGCGAGGAGGAGGTCGAGTCCCCAACCTCGCTACGCCTCGTCCTCGGCAGGGCAAGGGAGGTCGTCAACATTTCTGCCTGAGTACGCTTAGCTGCCGTGTGTTGTACCACTTTGTAAGATATGTGCATAGGCTGGGAGAAGTAGCCTGTTTGCGCATCATGTAGGATCTGGAGAAGTGCACTAGCCTTAATAACATGTCAGGATTAGGTACGCATATCCTGAGTGATGTATTGTATAATTACCGCCCGCGTGTATGATATGTAATGAGCAGTCCTTCTCCGTGCGCAAGTCGATTTATGTTTCTTAAGTAAGCTGAGTTATTTAATTCTATTTGCCAGCTTTATGCATTTTATGGATTTATTTTTGCGACTCTTTCCGCTTTTCTTATGGGTTTTACAAAATATATCCCGAGAGTGAAAAATGTCTTGTCCTTGGACTCGCTCCATGCCAATTCCATCAGAGGAAAATTATGATGCACAACCCAGCAACGAGTTCACTCAGGGACAGTCAAGCCAACCGGGAAATGAATCGGCACTTTCACAAATGTGCCGCCTTTATGAACAGAGTCAGCAACAACATCATGAAATAATGAACCAAGTCATCAACATGGGAAATCACCATGGACAGTATCAGCAACATTCCAAGTTATCTGAGCTACAGAAGACACGTCCTCAAACATTTTCTCACACTGACAAGCCTCTTGAAGCCGAGGACTGGCTTCGAGATATGGAGAGGAAATTAATTATTTCAAAGTGTTCAGATCACGAGAAAGTACTATATGCTCCACACTATCTCACAGGAGCAGCCGCATCGTGGTGGGAGAATTTTCTGCACATGCATCCCAACGAAAATGACATAACCTGGGATGATTTCAAGGAAGGTTTCCGTGGTGCACATATTCCTAAGAGTATTATGAAAAGAAGAGAGAATTTGATGACCTCAAACAAAGGAACATGACAGTGTCAGATTACAACAGTCAATTTACCCTATTATCCCGCTACGCCAATGAGGAGCGTATGACTGAAATCAAGAAGATGGAGAAATTCCTTGACGGTCTGGCGCCCGCACTTAAATGCCAACTGGTCGTGCACACTTTTCCTGATTTTAAAACGCTGGTGGACAAGGCCATTCCTCTAGAAAATGAGAGACGCAGTCTAGAAGATATCCGCAAGCGAAAAAGGGACCAGACTAATCACTCTCGCAATCACCGAAGCAAGATAGATTTTAAAAAGGGTGGGACACCCAAATTCTCATCCAATGTCTCACGCCCAATCAAGAATTTTCATGCAAGGGACAAGGAATTCACCTATCGCCCCGGCGTTACTTGTTACGCTTGTGGAGAAGAAGGGCATTATGCCAAACAGTGCCCCAAGCCAAGGAACTCAACCCCAAAGCCGAACAACGGCGGCAATAATTCAGCGCCCAAACGAAACAATTTCAATCCCAACAATAACCACAGGAAGGGTCATCTGAACCACATAACCAAAGAGGAGGCACAAAATGCTTCGGATATCGTACTCGGTACGTTTCCTGTCAACACAATACCTGCAATGGTTTTGTTTGATTCTGGAGCTTCTCACTCTTTCATCCCGAAAAGTTTTGCTTTGCAAAATAATTTTTCGATGCTTCCTTTGGAGAAATCCATAACCATCAAGTCCCCCGGGATTCAGCAAGTTTCTCAGAATTACTGTCAGAATGTGGTCATTGAGTTTGAAGGATTGGAGTTTTACGCAAATCTTATTGTATTGGAAAATAAAGGACTAGATGTCATCCTAGGGATGGATTGGCTAACCACCAATAAAGGTTTTATAGACTGTTTCAACAGGACCGTGATTCTCACACACCACCAAGGGAAGACAATAAGAGTATCAGCCAAGGAAGGAAAAAGGCCCCGGCAACCGAGATTAAATAAGGTGGACGTTTCTGAGCTAAACAAGGTTCCAGTAGTGTGTGAATTTCCAGATGTATTCCCTGAAGAGCTGCCAGGCATGCCACCAGATCGAGAAATAGAATTCCGCATTGAGCTAGCACCAGGAACCACCCCCATATACAAGAAACCATACAGAATGGCACCATCCGAGTTGATCGAATTGAAGAAGCAGATAAAGGAATTACTGGATAAAGGATACATTCGGGCCAGCTCCTCACCTTGGGGATCACCAATTTTATTTGCCAAGAACAAGGATGGAACGCTGAGATTGTGTATCGACTATCGAGCACTTAACATGGTCACAGTCAAAAACAAATACCCGATGCCAAGGATAAACGATTTGTTTGATCAACTGAAGGTCAGGATACCATCAATTGAAGGTACGAACGGAAGATATCGCCAAAACAGCCTTCACCTCCAGATATGGACTGTATGAGTTCACAGTGATGCCATTTGGATTAACTAACGCCCCGGCATATTTTGTTCACCTCATGAACAAAGTATTTATGAAGTTTATGGACAAATTCGTCGTAGTATTCATCGACGATATTCTGGTATACTCCAAAACACCAGAAGAGCACGCAGAACATCTCAGGATTGTACTAGGAGAGCTAAGGAAACACCAATTGTATGCCAAGTTCAGCAAGTGCGAATTTTGGCTAAGACAAGTAGGTTTTCTAGGCCACGTGCTGACTCAAGACGGTATAGCAGTGGACCCAGAGAAAGTCAAGGCCGTACTTGACTGGAAGTCACCAGCCAGCGTAACAGACATACGAAGTTTCTTGGGAATGGCAGGGTATTACCGCAGATTTATTGAAGGATTTTCCACCATATCCAAGCCTATGACACAGTTACTCAAGAAAGATAAGAAGTTTGAATGGACAGAAGCCTGCGAGAAAAGTTTCCAAGAGCTAAAGCGGAAATTAACAACAGCACCAGTATTAATTGTACCCGATATACACAAGAATTTTGAAGTATTTTTTGACGCATCCAGAAACGGTCTCGGATGCGTGTTGATGCAAGAAGGCAAGGTTGTCGCCTACGCTTCAAGGCAACTTCGCAAACACGAGGAAAATTATCCCACTCATGATTTAGAAATGGCAGCAGTTATTCATGCACTCAAGGAATGGAGGCATTTTCTACTTGGGAATCGATGTGAGATATATACGGATCACAAAAGCCTCAAATACATTTTTACGCAGCCAGAACTAAATTTACGGCAACGCCGCTGGTTAGAATTGGTAAAGGATTATGATGTTGGTATCCATTACCATCCAGGGAAAGCAAACGTAGTGGCCGATGCCCCGAGTCGGAACCCCAGCTCCGACAGGAACTATCTGCACAGCTTGAGGCCCGAATTCCATCAAGAATTTGTCAAGCTCAACTTGATAATGGTAGCAGAAGGCACCATATCAAACTTGGAAATACAACCACACCTTGTGGAGAAAATTAAAGAGGCTCAGTCCGGTCACCCCAGCATTGAAGGAATTAAAAGGAAGTTGAGTATGGGAAAGGCCTCGGAATTCGTCATAGACAATGAAGGAATATTATGGTACGGAGAAAGGCTATGCGTGCCAAACATAGAAGACCTTAAACAGCAAGTTTTAACTGAAGCACACACCACTCCATATTCGATCCACCCCGGAGGAACCAAAATGTATAAGGATATTCAGGAAAGATTTTGGTGGCACGGTATGAAGAGGGACATAGCCGCTTTCATTGCATGTTGCGACTCATGTCAACGCATAAAAGCTGAACATCAGAGACCAGCCGGACTACTGCAACCTAACAAAATACCTGAGTGGAAATGGGATGAAATAGGGATGGATTTTATTGTCGGATTACCTCGGTCACGACACGGGAATGATGCCATATGGGTCATCACTGACAGGTTGACCAAAGTAGCACACTTTATTCCAGTGAAGACAACCTACACCACTCAGAGGATTGCCAGGATTTATCTTTCCCGCGTAGTCTGTCTGCACGGTGTCCCGAAGACTATAATTTCCGACAGAGGCACTCAGTTCGTCTCAAGATTTTGGGAGCAATTACAACAGGCTCTGGGAACCCAACTAGCCTTCAGTACCGCATACCATCCACAGACTGATGGACAAACAGAACGCGTAAACCAGGTTTTAGAAGACATGCTGAGAGCATCTGTCCTCACCTATGGAACCAGTTGGGAGGACAGCCTGCCATATGCCGAGTTCGCATACAACAACAGTTACCAGGCCAGCCTGCAAATGGCTCCTTTCGAAGCCCTATACGGAAGGAGATGTCGTACCCCGTTAAATTGGTCAGAGACCGGAGACAGCCGCATCTTCGGACCAGATATGCTCAGAGAAGCCGAGGAAAAAGTCAAGCTAATCAGGGACCGACTTAAGACCGCTCAAAGTCGACAGAAAATTTATTATGATCAGAAACATCGTAGGGTCAGCTTCGAACCTGATGAATTCGTATACTTGAGAGTATCCCCGATGAGAGGATTGCAACGGTTTAAGATTAAAGGAAAATTAGCACCAAGATTCATTGGACCATTTTGCATAGTGGCACGAAGAGGCACTGTAGCCTACCAGCTAGACTTACCCGAAGACTTGTCCGACATTCACGACGTGTTCCACGTCTCTCAATTAAGGAAGTGTGTAAGCAACCCAGAGAAACAAGTATCTCATGAGAACATTGACATACAGCCAGAACATTGACATACAGCCAGGACCCGACAGAAAACCATCAAGTTTTTCAAAGTCCAGTGGAGCAATCACACCGACAGTGAAGCAACCTGGGAAAGCGAGGATTTTCTTCGGACAGAGCATCCACACTTATTTAAGGATCAGCTGAAATCTCGGGGACGAGATTTTTCCTAAGGGGGTAGGTGTTGTGACACTCCAAAATTTTTACTTTGGTTTTCAGCAAAAACTTTGTGGTTTTTGAAAAGAGGCCATTTAAAATTTTCCAGAAAACCTTCCTCTTAAGAAACTTTCTTTTCTTTGGCAAGGTTTTTGTTCTTGCTTCAAACTTTGGTGTTTGACCTTTGAAACTTCTTCTCTGTTGGTTCTCTCCCAAAATTATTTTTGGGAGTTTAATCTTTTTTTTTCTTTTAAAAAGAACTCCATGAAATTTGGGATTTTCATATCTTGGAACCATCATGACTTGGCATTTTTTTGCCCATGTGGTAAAACCCCTCCAAAACCTCCCCTACACCTTGTGATCAACCTAAATTCTCTGTCCCAACTAATCCAAACTGGTTTTGGATTTTTTTTCTAATTATTTTTCTCCTCAATTCAATTCTGAAAATTATTTGGAGCCTGAGAGCTTTTCAAAGCAAGTGCCCTATTGCCTTTGAGTTTTGACCTCAAACCAATTCTCCTGGATTGTCCTTAGCATCCATAACTCAGAACCATCTTGATCCACTCCTCCTCTTTTCAAAATTTTCAAAATTCAGTCTCTGCAAGTTTGGACCAGATTTGCCAAATTTGGTGAAATTCATATCTACACTCCTCCAAAAATTCCACCAAAATTCAGGCAGCCTATTTGAGCAAAGAGAAGCCACTCCACCAAAAATCAGCTCAAGGAAAAATCCCTACATGCCTGGATCATTCTGTCGAACACCTTGCATACACTATTCCTTACACTTTCAGAAATTCAATTAAATTCAGTTTTCAGTTTCGACAGTTTCAGTCACGCGGCCACAGTGCACTTGGCACGTTGCTCGCGGCCTCGCTTGCTTGTCCGAAGCTTCACACGCGCACTTGGCGCGACCCTGGCGTCGGTGGCGCCCTGGCCCGCCTGCGCCGGCGTGTATTGCGGCGGCCGGCTCCCCGTTACGGCCGACAGGGAGGAGAACGGCGGCGCAACGCCGTTCGGCACCGCCCAAATCCTCTGGTGGCACCGCGTGGCCTTCTCCGTGCCAGCGCATGCATGCGGCACCATCGCCGTGGCGCAGCACGCACGGAGCGCGCTCTCTGCTACCGACGGGCCCGCGCCACCCCGTTCCGTCGAGCTCGACCCAAACACCCAAACCCCGGTCAGTTTAGCACTAAAACGGACCCATTGAACCTCCGTGATGACGCTCGACTCCCTAACCACCCCGACCGAGCACTGCGCCATCGTAATCGCTCGCCGGAAATCTCCGTTCACGGCAACCGCCTCGGGCCGCCTATAAAAAGGGCCCCGAGCTCACCTTCGTGCACGCAGCATCACCACTCCTCACCAAAGCCCCGCCAGGCCACTAGGGGGACCTCGAGGAGGTCTCCTTCCCCAGCTCCGGCCGCCCCGATACGCCTCGGCCTCCAGCTCGATTCACTTCGGTGAGGCCACCTCCGGCGCCCAAACCTCGTCCGTAGCCCTCTCTTGCACCCAGTAGTCTAACCCCCACCTCAATTTAATCTTTGCAGCCCTCTCCGACGAGCTCCATCCACGCCCGAACCACCGTCCGCCGGAGTTGAGACCGCCTTCGACGTGCTGCTCACCGGCGACCAACACCACCACCCACCGTTGCGGAAGGACACGGTGAGCACATTGGTAACCTCTGATCCCCATGCCTCGCCGTGGATCGCCGCCGGCGACCACAGCAGCTCTCGGGCGCCGACGAGCCTCGTCCCTCCCATTTAAAAATTTAAACATGACAAGTGGGACCCGCTGTCAGCCTCTCTGTCCTTTCTAAACGAAGCGTTATCTGAAAACGCCTTCTGCCAAATACGTTTTCTCTTCGGGCTGGCGTAATCGCTACCGAAGCGTTTTCTGCTTTTATAAACTAGCCCCTGGAAATCTTCTGTTTCATTACAGATAAGTCCCTGGACAAAAACCCTTATAACTTTTTATCAGAAAAGTATTTTTGATTGATTCTTTTTCTGTTCTCTTTAAAATTTTGTCTAGTTTTTTATCAGATTTATTTGAAAAATATTTGGTTTACCTTCTGTGCTCTCCTTGGTATTTACATTAGCGCATATATTTTCTTTAAACCGTAGATACCGAAGGAGGTGACGGAGCCGCGAACTTCACCGAGCTAGGCTCTGACTACTCTGAACCAGGCAAGCATGTTTGAACTTTTGATATGATGAGTATCTCGGCATGTTTTGCATTTAGTTAGTTTCATGGCATGTTGGTAAGCATACCGATGAACTTTAATTTTTTTGTGATAATAAGGTGAGTGAGTTCAATGATCCATACGTGGATGAATGTGAATATGAATGGCCATGTGTTGGCATGAGAATGGGTACGATGGCAGTGTTGTAGCATGCCAGTCTTACGCCAGACTATGTGACTTCAGTGTCAAACCATATCGGTCCAATACCTATCATTTCCTTTCTTGTACTACCACATGTTTTCCGCAAGGAATATGGTTTAGTAAGTTGCAAACCGCTTTCATGGTACACACCAAAGAGGAGAGGCCGTGATGATGGTTCCATGGCCCTGGATTAAAGCCAGTCATACGGTCAGGGGGCATGGGTATTTCCGGTTGGGACCGAGAGGGGGGCACCCCTTAGAGCGCGCGTATATAAATTTGATCCCATGCTATTCGAGATTGTGATCTCCCCGTCTCAAAAGTTTTTCTTGGACGATGACTAGGGTGATTCCTAGCATCCAGAGGTAGGATGGGTGTGTACCGGTTAGCTGTGTTTTCTTCCGAAATACCATAACGGAACTAGTCCTTCGTGACTACGGAAATCCGTTGAATGTGGGAAAAATTTCGTACAAACTCTGCAGAGTCATATATTCCTCCAAATCATCTCTTCCATGTCAAGTTTCGTTCCATCTTATCCTAATCAATTGTCAGCTTTGATGACAGAGACTCTGGTGAATCACATGAGTGCTAAGTCCGATTGAATGATTATCACTGTGGATGGACTAACCCGTTTATTCTCATGGATTGAATGTTTATTATGAGTATTGTTTACTGGTGAATTTAAAGCCCTTTATGCGATGTCGCTCAGACGTCCGACTGTGGCATTTCTTTTAAAGCCCTTTTTGCGATGTCGCTCAGACGTCCGACTGTGGCATTTCTTTTAAAGCCCTTTTTGCGATGTCGCTCAGACGTCCGACTGTGGCATTTCTTTTAAAGCCCTTTCTGCGATGTCGCTCAGACGTCCGACTGTGGCATTTCTTCTAAAGCCCTTTATGCGAGGTCGCTCAGACGTCCGACTGTGGCATTTCTTTTAAAAGCCCTTTCTGCGATGTCACTCAGACGTCCGACTGTGGCATTTCTTCTAAAGCCCTTTATGAGATGTCGCTCAGACGTCCGACTGTGGCATTTCTTCTAAAGCCCTTTATGCGATGTCGCCCAGACGTCCGACTGTGGTATTTCTTTTAAAGCCCTTTTATGTGGTGTCGCTAAGACGCCCGACTGTGGCATCATTTTTCCGTATTTTTATTTGTTCACCTTTCGAGGCGTCGCTTCAGACACCCGATCGGTCTTCATTTGTGTTTTGTTGGGATTTCAGGCGGACTACCGCCGTTTCCCCTTTTCTTACCCCGTTATGCTAATTTTATTTTAATGTGCATTGATGAATTAATCATGTCGCATCCATGCATGCATTTGTTATATCTTACGTCTGAACTGTCTTGCGAGTACTTTCAAAAGTACTCACTGGCTTGTTGATTTGGCCAGATGCTGACGAAGGCGATCTCATGGATGAAGAGTTCGATAGCGAGTCCGACACTTAGAGGAGTCCCAGTCAGTCTCGTGCGACCCTGGATTTGGCCACTGTTTTATATCCGCTTCCGCTACCAAATAAATTTATCGAGCCTCACCTCGACGTTCGATGAAATGATATTCTTAGAGTCTTGTATTTCCCTTCCCGCTGTGCTTTTCCACCATCAACCTATCCATGAGTCAGTAGTATGTCTCCACACCACCGTGTCCTGTCCGCCATTATGTATGATTATTGGCGTGCTTGTAATAATTTGGTTGAGCGACCGCAGTTCAATCCTGTAATATATTTTATGCTACTGGCTTATTGTATCAAGAAATTGTCTACCAGTGAGGAGGATTTCTCTCATACTGGACTCAAAAGACTGGTTTATCAATAAATATTTTTATTGGAAAACCGGTCGTGACAATATAGATACGATAATATGGCACAAAAAGAAGAAGGAAGTAGCAGCTATTTACAAGAGCCTCGCAGTGTGCAATATAGCTACGAGATCCTGTTGTCTGTTGGAATTTCACTTTAGAACGGTTGGTCTTGTTCTTCAAACAGTTAGCCTAGAAGAAGATACACTTGTAAGGCACATACATAAATATAAGTTCAATATGTGGTATGATCAAATACATATACCCTACCTGATACTTTGGATCAGACCAGTGTTTAACAAGGGCTGTCCAGTCTTCATCTGTAATATATTCCACTGGAGATGTCTGGGTGTTTTCATTGTTAGCCTTGCCTTCAAAGTGAGATTTTCTAAGGTGGTACCGATACTGTCACAGAGCAGACTGAAAAACATGAGTGCATGCTTGTTTAGTTGCATCATCTTTTGGATCCAACTTGAACCTCAACTGTTGAAAAAAGAATGTGAGTCTTATTAGGAGGAAGCTAGAAAGTATGGGACATAGCAAGACAATATTACTAATTGCAATGAATAACATTACTACGGATAAATGGTCAAGGAAGGTGCTAAACTGGGTATTGTCTTTCTCATTCCTGTACTAGATCCATGTTGGGAGGATACGTGCATGACACCTAGCGGCAACGACTGCCTCTGATACTAACTTGGCTGACTCTGTAGCATCACCTGACCTTTTTAAACCCGCCTCAAAATGAATCTCCATTCTTCCTCCTTTAGATTTTGCTAATCTGTCAAGCATTATCCCTGATGTCTATTTCCGCTTGCGCCGTGGTGCTAGTTCAACAACGAATATGGAAAGTGTTAGTCCACATCAAACTGTGAGAGTACATATAAAGGAGCATGCAACTGCAACTTGACTCAGTCAGGTACCGTCTTGGTGTTGATGCTCATGAGGTTCATCTGATCTTGCCAAGTCCTGTTGTGTCAGCAGTGCTTCGGAAGTAGTGTTAGGTGTGAAGGGAGCTTGGGAACTGGCCAATTCCGAAGCAAATGAACGTAACTCGTTGAGATGCTGGTACAGTTGAAGCAGATTCTGCAGCTGGTGGAGCACGTGATACTATGTTTTTAGATTTAGCCGGTGGACTTGGACCTTCTACTGCACTATAAGTACCAGCAGAATCTCGAGCGCAGATCCTTTTCTGTTTCACCCGACGAGTAACACCATCCCTTACTATATTCTTTTCCTTGCTCTTTTTTGACTTTGCCATGTCAAGCCTTATCCACAACACAGAGAATAAAACCGCTCTTTAGAACTCATTGATGCATGATACAGACAAGCAATACTTTGATGTAAGACAACCATATGAGGATGGTGCAAGAAAAACAGGATGGCGTGACATATTAAGAACTACAATGTGTAAACCAAGCAGAAGGATTTTCAAGAAAATCCAAGTAATGCAAGCTAGACACCATATGAAAGATGCAACCAATATCACTCTGCCAAGTTTAAAGTGTCTTGCCATAAGTGGCAATTCGAAAAATTAGAAGCAGTACAACATAGAAATCAATGCAAGATGCAACCACTATCAAACTGCCATGTTAAAAGCGTCCAATCATGAGTGACTGATGCGAGATACACAACAACAATACTTTGATGTAAGAACATGGTATGATAGATAGATGCAGTGTATTCTAGACACAGAAATGCATGTCATATGCACATGTATAACGTATAAACTCAGCAGGTGTAATTTAATGAAAATAGAAGAAATACATGCTAGACAACATATGCAACATGAAACCGATTATCACACTGTCAAGTTAGAGCAAGCACCTGCGATGGTGGAGTATGGGAGATGAACTCATCATGTAGACTTCGGACTTCAACTTCATTAGCAGTAGCAGTGGCAAATCTAGAGAGTCTCTATTTGTGTCAGTGCGGAGGACCACCAACATCCCCTAACTTACTATTTTCCTTCCTATTTTCTGATATTGCCTTATGAAGTCAAAACCACAAGAAGATGAATAAAATGAGCTCTGCATAACTGGTTGATGCATGGTACAGACGAACACTACTTTGATGTAAGGCAAGCGCGGGATAGGAGGATGGAATATATACAAAAAAAGACAGCATTGCATGTTCACACGTACGATAGGAGAATGGAATATGTATGAAAAATAGTAAGCAGAAGGCATTTCAACAAAATTAGAAGAAATGAAAGCTAGGCAAAATATGAACATGCAACCAATAGCACTCTATCAGGTAAAAAGTGTCTCGTCGCAAGTGCCATTTCAAGAAATTAGAGGCAGTACAAGATAGAAGACAATGCAAGATGCAACCTACATCACAGTCCCAAGTTAAATGTGTCTTATGGGTAAGTGATCGTTGCAGGTATAAGTTGTAAGCTACGTAGATGCAATTCAACATAATCAGAAGTAATACAAACTAGACATCATGCGGAACACGCAACCACATATAACAGTTCCAAGTTAGAGCAAGCACCTATGATGGTGGAGTAGGGGAGATGTGCTCATCATCCACACAGCTACGTTGACTGTCTAGCCTTGTGTTGTCTTGCGAATCTTGTTGGCAGTATGGCGGAGTAGAATCTGTAGAGACCCTCTGTTTGATTTGCTCCGAAGGACCACCATCATCCACCGTCGGACTAATTTCCTTCAGCTGTTATGATGTTCCATTGTGAAGTCAAACCGATAAGAAAAAGGAATAAAATTCGCTCTTTAGAACTCATTCATGTATGATACTGACGAACACTACTCGGATGAAAGGCAAACATATGATGCGAGGATGGAATATGTACGAAAAACAAGATTTCATGACGTATTCACAGCTTTGATGTGGTAACTAAGGAGAAGGCATTTCAACAAATTAGAAGTACTGCAAGCTAGACACCATATGAAAGATGCAACAAATATCACTCTGCCAACTTCAAACTGTATGGCGTTTCAACAAATTAGAAGCAGTACATGCTATAAATCATATGCAAGACACAACCAATATCACAGTGGCAACTTAAAGGTTCCTTATCATAAGTGACCAATGCGGGATATGCAAGAACAGTAGTCTGATGTAAGAACATGGTGTGATCCGATATAGTATGTTCTCGAAACAGGAACACGTGTCATATTCACAAGCATTATGTGTAAAGTAAGCAGATTCAATTCAACAAAGTTAGTGTAAGAGCATCTAGTGCCACCCCTAGTTGGTTTTGGAGTATTGACGACAAACTTGGCTGAGGGACTAATGTGTTTGTGAGAATTGCAGGATAACACAGGTAGTAGTCCCATATGGATTCGATTTACCTACCGGAGATGACCCTTAAAAATGTGTGAAGACATTGAAGATAATGGTGGTCTGTGAAGATATTCACATTGAAGACTATGACATGAGAAGGCATCACATGAAGACTATGGAGCGCGAAGACATAGTTGTTTCATAGTTTCCTTTTCTTCTTTGTTGAGTCATAGAAACCACTGCACTGCTAAGTGGGGTCCAAGTGAACAAAGTAAGAGCGACTGAAGTGATGCTCAACCAAAACCTATGTCTTTGAGCGAAGACAATGGGAGCAAATCTTATCCAGAGTTGGATGAGTCAGCTTTACTTGTAGCCCAAGCCAAGCTGCCGTGTGTGTTTGAAATCTGACCGTTGGACACATGCCAGTTCCTTAGTGACCTAGGGTCATTTCGGACAAATCAGGTCGGGTTGCCTCCTGGCTATAAATAGCCCACCCCCTATACCATAAATTGGTGGCTTCTTAGAGTTAGTGCACGGCTTTTGTCATTTGAGAGCAACCCACCTCCGAAGCATTTGAGAGAGAGAGAGAGATCCTTGCGAGGACAAAGCCCAAAACACCCAGAGCCCAAAAGAGTGTTTGGCACCACTGAAGTCTTCCTGTCCGCCTGATCTAAAGACTTGTTACACTTGAGGACTATGAATCCTCCAGCCGGTTAGGCGTCGCGTTTTGAGCATCCAAGAGTCATTGTGGATTGCCGGTGAACAAAATCTGTGAAGGTTTGGAAGTCTACCTTGAAGACTTACCAGAGTGATTGGGCGAGGACTAAGTGTCCTTAGCTCCAGGGGAATAAGGTGAAGACACGATCGTTTGAGTTAAATCTCAGCCTTTCTAACCAGATGTACAATTGTCACAGCAACTGGAATTGGTCCAACAAATCCCTTTCCTCACCAAGCTACTAGTTCTATCTCTTACTTCTCTTTGCTTATAGTTTGTCTTCGTGAAGTCATTGCCTGCTTGCGTTATCTGTTTGACTTCACTATGTGACAACTATTGTTGTTTGGCTTCATACTATCTTCCATCCCGATCCATTCTACCTAGCTGCTAATAGTCTTAATGCTTTCACTTCATTGAATACTTGACTATGGCTCGCCTAGTGTAGTCTACCTTCCGCTGCTTGTCAATAGGTTCATTTCTATTGTTTGTCTTCGAAACTCCCATGTTTTGAAGACTTCCATAAAAATTGCCTATCCTCCCCCCTCTACTCGATAACTAGCACTTTCAATTGGTATCAGAGCAAGGTACTCCCTTGTTCTGTGTGATACGGTTTAACCACCTAGAGTTTTAGCTATGTCGACTGCAGGGATAATCAAAGTCTCTGCTGAGTGCCCTGTCTTCGATGGCACTGATTACCCCTACTGGAAGAATAAGATGTGCATGCATCTTGAAGCCATTGATGTCGACCTCTGGTATGTCGTCAAGAACGGCATTCCAAAGACCGGTGAAGGTGTCACCCCTGCTGATGTCAAGAAGTTTGTTCAACTGGATTCTACTGCCAAGAACATTGATACGTCTCCGTCGTATCTATAATTTTTGATTGTTCCATGCCAATATTATTCAACTTTCATATACTTTTGGCAACTTTTTATATTATTTTTGGGACTAACATATTGATCCATTGCTTAGTGCCAGTTCCGGTCTGTTCCATGTTTTATGTTTCACAGAAATCCCATATCAAACGGAGTCCAAACGGGATAAAAATGGACGGAGAATTATTTTGGAATATTTGTGATTTTTGGGAAGTAAAATCAACACGAGATGGTGCCCGAGGTGGCCACGAGACAGGGGCCCACACCCACTCTAGGTGGGCGCGCCCCCCACCCTCCTGGGCACCCCGTAAGGCGGTTGATGCCCTTCTTTGGCCGCAAGAAAGCTAATTTTTGGAAAAAGATTTGGGCAAAAGTTTCAATCCAATCGAAGTTACGGATCACCGGATATAAAAGAAACGGTGCGAGGGCTGAATTCCAGACCGCAAAAATAGAGAGAGACAGAGATACAGATCCAATCTCGGAGGGGCTCTCGCCCCTCCCATGCCATGGGAGCCAAGGACCAGGGGGGAAACCCTTCTCCCATCTAGGGAGAAGGTCAATAAAGAAGAAGAAGAAGAAGGGGGGCTCTCTCCCCCTAGCTTCCATTGTCGCGGGAACACCGCCGGGGGCCATCATCATCACCGTGATCTTCACCAACACCTCCACCATCTTAACCAACATCTCCATCACCTTTCGCCTCTATCTACAGCGGTCCACTCTCCCGCAACCCGCTGTACCCTCTACTTGAACATGGTGCTTTATGCTTCATATTATTATCCAATGATGTGTTGCCATCCTATGATGTCTAAGTAGATTTTTGTTGTCCTATTGGTGGTTAATGAATTTCTATGATTGATTTAATTTGCTTGTGGTTATGTTGCTGTCCTTTGGTGCCCATCATATGAGCGCGCGCGTGGATCACACCATAGGGTTATTTGTATGTTGATAGGACTATGTATTGGAGGGCAAGAGTGACAGAAGCTTCAACCTAGCATAGAAATAGGTGCATACGGGAATGAAGGGGGACCAATATATCTTAATGCTATGGTTGGGTTTTACCTTAATGAACGTTAGTAGTCGTGGATGCTTGCTAATAGTTCCAACCATAAGTGCATAGAATTCCAAGTCAGGGATGACATGCTAGCTCCCACATAAAACTTGCTATCGGTCTAGTAAAGTAGTCAATTGCTTAGGGACAATTTCACAACTCCTACCACCACTTTTCCACACTCGCTATATTTACTTTATTGCATCTTTATATAAACACCCCCTAGTTTATATTTATGTGTTCTTTACTATCTTGCAAACCTATCCAACAACACCTACAAAGTACTTCTAGTTTCATACTTATTCTAGGTAAAGCGAACGTCAAGTGTGCGTAGATTCGTATCAGTGGCAGATAGGACTTGAGATTGTATTTGTTCCACCCTTAGCTCCTCATTGGGTTCGACACTCTTACTTATTGAAAGAGGCTACAAATATCCCGTATACTTGCGGGTCATCAAGACCTTTTTCTGGCGTCGTTGCCGGGGAGTCATAGCGTGGGTTGAATATTCTCGTGTGTGCTTGTTTGCTTTATCACTAAGTAATTTTTATTTGCTGTTCTTAGTTATTTTCTATCTTTAGTTATGGGTGGGAAACGCAAAATACAAAAAAATTAGTTGTACCTACTGCACCAATGGTTGAAGAACCACTCAAAATCTATCACACTACTGAAGCTTTTTACTTGGATCATCTTCGATCCCTATGTGCTCGTGCTGAAACCCCAACTAGCTTAGTTGAGGGCAAATCTTTAGATGAGCATGCTTGGTATGTGTGACACCGTATATCTGAAAAAGGGAAACTTCTACTAGATCAAATTCATCGTTTGCAATGCTATGCTTGGACTTTATGTGAAATATATGATGTTACTTGTTGTTCTGAAAACCCTAAGAAACACCTTCCCTACCAATGTGAGTTTAGTGATAATGGAATCGTATCCTTGTATGCTAAGGGTGTTTATAATTACTATGATGTTCAACAAATTGAAGAATTTGTTGCTTTTAAGGGTGCTTATGAAATTGCTTCTTTGATTGAAAAGTATGATGCTACTCTTTACAAATCAGAAAATTTTGCCATACTTAAAGATTGCTATGATAGTTATGCTTCTAATGCCTATGTTAAACCATATATTGAGGACTCCTCTGCTGTCCAAGAAGAGAGTAATATTTTGCAGGAAGCTATGGAAAAAGAAATTGATGAAACTGTGAGCTCATTGGATGAAAAAGATGATGAGGAGAGCGAAGAAAAAAAGGAGGAAGAGCTGATTAGCTACCCGTGCCCACCTTAATGAGAGTAACTCTTCAACTCATAAATTGTTTAATTCCCCTTCGTGCTTACCGAAGGATGATTGCTATGGTGATTGTTATGACCCCGTTGATTCTCTTGAAATATCCCTTTTTGATGATGCTTGCTATGCTTGTGGCCAAGATGCCAATATGAATTATGCTTATGGAGATGAACTTGCCATAGTTCCTTATGTTAAACATGAAATTATTGCTATTGCACCCACACATGATAGTCCTATTATCTTTTTGAATTCTCCAAACTACACTATATCGGAGAAGTTTGTGCTTATTAAGGATTATATTGATGGGTTGCCTTTTACCATTGCACATGATGATTTTGATAGATATAATATGCATGCGCTTGCTGCTCCTACTTGCAATTATTATGAGAGAGGAACTATATCTCCACCTCTCTATGTTTCCAATAGGATAAAATTGCAAGAAATTGCTTATACTATGCATTGGCCTTTACTTGGTGTGCATGAATTGTTCTTTTATGACATGCCGATGCATAGGAAGAGAGTTAGACTTCATTGTTGCATGATATTTGTTACCTTGTGCTCACTACTAAATTACAAATCATTGTTAATTAAAATTGGCTTTGATATACCTTGGGATCCAGGTGGATCCATTACTTGAGCACTTTATGCCTAGCTTAATCGCTTTAAAGAAAGCGCTGCCAGGGAGACAACTCGGAAGTTTTAGAGAGTCATTTATTTCTGTTGTGTACTTTCATATAGTTTAAAAACAAAATAAAAATAAAGAGGGGAACCAAAAACTTTTCAAAAAGGAAAGTGAAAGTTAGAAAGACAAGCATTGTTGAAGTGGGAGCTAGCCTTGAAATTTGTTCATGCTCACGGAAACTTTGTGAATCTTGATTATAGAAACTTTTCAACAAAAATAATTATCCCCTTTTACAATTCCATTGTATTATATAAAAATAATGTGCCAAGGTTTGCCTTTAGGATGTTTACAATGCTTGTTGATTTGTACGATGTAGGACAGAAACTTTGGCTGTAGTGCGCGATTTTACGTTTTTAACTAGAAATTCAAATGGTTCTCATTCTTTTTGCACTGTCTTTCTGTACAAATTGTTTATTATTATAATTTTGGTAGAATATTTCGGGTATTATAAGTATGGTGGATGTTCAGATTGCTACAGACTGTTCTGTTTTTGACAGATTCTGTTTTTGATGCATAGTTTGCTTGTTTTGATGAGTCTATCAAATTATATCAGTGCATTAAGCCATGGAAAAGTTATATTACAGTAGACATAATGCAAAAATAAAATATGAATTGGTTTGCAACAGTACCTAGAGTAGTGATTTGCTTTATTTTACTAACGGATCTTACCGAGTTTTCTGTTGAAGTTTTGTGTGGATGAAGTGTTTTATCGAGGGTGACTCGATATGAGGAAAAGGAAGAGAGGCAAGAGCTCAAGCTTGGGGATGCCCAAGGAACCCCACGTAAATATTCAAGGATACTCAAGCGTCTAAGCTTGGGGATGCCCCGGAAGGCATCCCCTCTTTCTTCAACAAGTATCGATATGTTTTCGGATTCGTTTCGTTCAGGCGATATGTGCAAGTCTTGGAGCGTCTTTTGCATTTAGTTTTCACTTTTGTTTTATGCACCATGCTGGTATGAGATAGTCCTTGGTTGATTTATAGAATGCTCATTGCACCTCACTTAAATCTTTTGAGTATGGCTTTATAGAATGCTTCATGTGCTTCACTTATATCATTTGAAGTTTGGATTGCCTGTTTCTCTTCACATAGAAAACCGCCATTTGTAGAATGCTCTTTTGCTTCACTTATATTTGTTAGAGCATGGGAATATCTTTTGTAGAAAGAATTAAACTCTCTTGCTTCACTTATATCAATTTAGAGAGATGACAGGAATTGGTCATTCACATGGTTAGTCATAAAATTCTACATAAAACTTGTGGATCGCCGAATATGATATGTTTGATTCCTTGCAATAGTTTTGCGACAGAGTGATGATAATATGTGGGAGGTACTAGTAGATGGTTGTGTTTAGTAAGGATGTTGGTGTTAAGGTTTGTGATTCCTGAAGCATGCACGTATGGTCTACTAACTATGTAACCAAATTGGTGCGCATTGTATTTTGATTGTTTATCTTTGCGTGAAGGTTGGGGGCGCGCGATGGTTAACTCCTACCAACCTCCCCCTAGGAGCATGCGCATAGTACTTTGTTTCAAGGGCTAATAAATTTTTGCAATAATTATTTGAGTTCTTTATGACTAATGTTGAGTCTATGGATTATACACACTCTCACCCTTCCATCATTGCTAGCCTCTTCGGTACCGTGCATTGCCCTTTCTCACCTTGAGAGTTGGTGCAAACTTCGCCGGTGCATCCAAACCCCGTGATATGATACGCTCTATCACACATAAGCCTCCTTATATCTTCCTCAAAACAGCCACCATACCTACCTATCGTGGCATTTCCATAGCCATTCCGAGATATATTGCCATGCAACTTCCATCATCATCATATTCATGACTTGAGCATTCATTGTCATATTGCCTTGCATGATCGTAAGATAGCTAGCATGATGTTTTCATGGCTTGTCCGTTTTTTTATGTCATTGCTACGCTAGATCATTGCACATCCCGGTACACCGCCGGAAGCAATATTGATTTGTAAGTAAATAAAAGTGTGATGATCATCATTATAGAGCATTGCACCATGAAAAAAAAGAAAAAAAAAGAAAGGCCAAAGAAGCCTAAATAAAAAAAGGGGGCCAAAGAAGCTTTCCCCAAAAAAAGAGAAAAAAAGAAAAAGAAAGAAAAAGAAAATGGGCAATGTTACTACCCTTTTACCACACTTGTGCTTTCGAGTAGCACCATGTTCTTCATATAGAGAGTCTCCTATGTTGTCACTTTCATATACTAGTGGGAATTTTCATTATAGAACTTGGCTTGTATATTCCAACGATGGGCTTCCTCAAATGCCCTACGTCTTCATGAGCATTGATATTTTGAAAGACATGATTGTTTGTTGGGATGCCCTAAGTATTATTGTTTTTATGTCAAATGATAGACTATTGCTTTGAATCACTCGTGTCTTAATATTCATGCCATGATTAGACATATGATCAAGATTATGCTAGGTAGCATTCCACATCAAAAATTATCTTTTTTATCATTTACCTACTCGAGGACAAGTAGGAATTAAGATTGGGGATGCTGATACGTCTCCGTCGTATCTATAATTTTTTATTGTTCCATGCCAATATTATTCAACTTTCATATACTTTTGGCAACGTTTTATATTATTTTTGGGACTAACATATTTATCCGGTGCCCAGTGCCAGTTCCTGTCTGTTGTATGTTTTATGTTTCGCAGAAACCCCATATCAAACGGAGTCCAGACGGGATAAAAATGGACGGAGAATTATTCTGGAATATTTGTGATTTTTGGGAAGTAAAATCAACGCGAGACGGTGCCCGAGGTGGCCACGAGACAGGGGCCCACGCCCACTCCATGTGGGCGCACCGCCCACCCACCTGGGCAACCCGTAAGGCAGTTGATGCCCTTCTTTGGCCGCAAGAAAGATAAATTTTTGGAAAAAGATCTGGGCGAAGGTTTCAATCCAATCGGAGTTAAGGATCTCCGGATATAAGAGAAACGGTGCCAGGGCAGAATCCCAGAAAGCAGAAACAGAGAGAGACAGAGAGACAGATCCAATCTTGGAGGGGCTCGCCCCTCCCTCACCATGGGAGCCAAGGACCAGGGGGAAACCCTTCTCCCATCTAGGGAGAAGGTCAAGGAAGAAGAAGAAGAAGGGGGGCTCTCTCCCCCTTGCTTCCGGTGGCGCCGGAACGCTGCCGGGGGCCATCATCATCACCGTGATCTTCACCAACACCTCCGCCATCTTAACCAACATCTCCATCATCTTCCCCCCTCTATCTAAAGCGGTCCACTCTCCGCAACCCGCTGTACCCTCTACTTGAAGATGGTGCTTTATGCTTCATATTATTATCCAATGATGTGGTGTCATCCTATGATGTCTGAGTAGATTTTCGTTATCCTATTGGTGGTTGATGAATTGCTATGACTGATTTAATTTGCTTGTGGTTATGTTGCTGTCCTTTGGTGCCCATCATATGGGCGCACGCGTGGATCACACCATAGGGTTAGTTGTATGTTGATAGTACTATGTATTGGAGGGCAAGAGTGACAGAAGCTTCAACCTAGCATAGAAATTGATGCATACGGGAATGAAGGGGGACCAATATATCTTAATGCCATGGTTGGGTTTTACCTTAATGAACGTTAGTAGTTGCGGATGCTTGCGAATTGTTCCAATCATAAGTGCATAGAATTCCAAGTCAGGGATGACATGCTAGCAGTGGCCTCTCCCACATAAAAATTGCTATCGTTCTAGTAAAGTGGTCAATTGCTTAGGGACATTTTCACAACTCCTACCACCACTTTTCCACACTCGCTACATTTACTTTATTGCATTTTTATATAAACAGCCCCTAGTTTATATTTACGCGTTCTTTACTATCTTGCAGACCTATCCAACAACACCTACAAAGTACTTCTAGTTTCATACTTGCTCTAGGTAAAGCGAACGTCAAGCGTGCGTAGAGTCGTATCAATGGCAGATAGGACTTGAGAGAGTATTTGTTCTACCTTTAGCTCCTCATTGGGTTCGACACCCTTACTTATCAAAAGAGGCTACAACAATCCCGTATACTTGCGGTTCATCAAACATCATCTGTGGTCATCTGACCAAAGGACAGTATGGCCGTGTGAGTGCTCTGGAAACGTCAAAGCTAGTCTAGGACTAGCTCTCCAAGGTCAACGAAGGCATCGCAACCCAGATAGACTCAAGGATCGGTGTTCTTCGCAACCTCTTCAACCACTTCAAGAGAAATGAGAATGTCCAGCTCACATTTGATCGCCTCACTGATATCACAAATGAGCTTCATGCACTCGGCGCCACTGAGATCACCAAGCATGAAATCGTCAAGACACTCCTGAGATCACTTGACAGCTCGTTCGATACCCGAGCCCTGATGATTCAAGAACGCCTTGACTTCAACTCACTCGATCCGTCTGATATACTTGAGAGGCTCAACACACATGAGTTTCAGCTATCTGAGAAAAGAGACATCTATGGTCCCAACTATGGCCGAACTCGCGCTTTGAAGGCAAAGGCTGTTTCCTCATCTGAAGAAGAATCTGACTGCAGTTTTGGTGATCCTGAAGACATTGGAAAGGAGCTTGCTATGGTTGTGAATAATTTCCAAAAATTCACCAAGAAGAAAGGCTTCAGAAAGTCTTCACGATCCAGCTCAAGAAATGATGAAGCTTCTACTCATGACCATAAGAAGAGAACATGCCACAAGTGCAAGAAACCTGGTCACTACATCTCTAAGTGTCCACAGTGGGACAACTAGAACAATAAGAAGAAGAGCAAGGAATATGATTCTAATGACAAGAAAAAGAAGAAATCCTCAAAGTCTTCTTCCAAGTCTTCGTCGAAGTCTTCATCACACAAGAAGAGTTCATCTTGCAAGGCTCGTGCTTTTGTTGGAAGGAGATGGATCCAGAGGAGGAGTCTGCTTCTGAGGAGGCGGAGGCGGAGTCCGTGGAGGAGTCCGACTCTGGAGTTGCAAGCCTGGCTCTAGCTACAGCCTATGTTGCCAAGTCCATCTTCAACACTGAAGACAATGGCTCCATCACCAACGCTGATGCTAATGACATGGACAACTCTGCTACCACCTACTGCTTCATGGCACGTGGTGCCAAGGTAAACTCATGCGATGCTTACTTTCAAACATCAAGTGAAGATGAATCTGATTGTGAATCCCAACCTAGCTACAAAACACTTGCTGAAATTGCAACCGAACAACAGAAAGCTATGGAACATATTCAAAAATTGTTAGACAAAAGCGATGACCTGTTGGACGCGGAAATGACCTGATGTCAGTCCTTAATTGAAGACATAAAAAAATCTTCATGTTAAGTACGAGGAACTTGAAAGTCATCATGAAACGCTCTCAACAACTCATGAAAAGCTTTCCTACGATTATCTTCAAAAGAAGCAAGACCTTGAGAAATTGAGAGCGGCTCATGAAGATCTTCAAAAAGAGAACGAGTCACTTCGCGCTCAACAGATCAGTCCCGCTCAGGAAGGATTTGAACCACCATGTCTAAAATGCCTTGAGCATGATAATGCTACCATTGTTGCTGAATGTTCTATTGCTGCTACTGTTGCAATATCTTCAACGGCCAATGTGGTAACAAACCCCTTTGCTAAGGATACCACTACTATTGCTGATGAAAATGCCAGGTTCACTACAAAAAAAATACACTTCCGTGATGATACGTGTTTGTCACAGTAGGTCGCGTTTTTTGCCATGCATGTACATTCCTGACGATTTTATGACAGAATCAAGATAGTCATACCTGTGCTGTCGTAGAAGTGTTCCATGACATTACCAAAATTATCATCACGGAAGTGTCCACTTCCATAACGATAAATCACGCGTCACAGAAGTGCTTTCGTCAAGGGTGACCGACATGTGGCATCCACCGTAATGGAACGCCGTTAAGCTATCGGGCCGAGATTTGGATCCGATAACCCGTTAACAGCCCCGACCAATGGGAACTTTCCTTTTGTAAAATTCTTATTGGACGGGCGAAACACGTGTCTGCTTGGCAGTGGATCAGATAGGCGCCTATGATATGTCGACACGTGCCACGGCCCACCACTGGCCCATTTAGCTTACAAATCCGGCCCGTTTGACTTGGTCAAAAGTTAACGGGTTGGCCCATGAAAAGCCTGTTAACGGTCTCTTTGCAAATAGCCCGTTAGGCCCTAAAGGAAATAGGCCCAACAACGTCATGTGGGCCATCGAATATAACACCAGCCCATTTCACTTTCGGTCCATGTATGGCCCACGACATCTTTCGGCCCATATGAGGCCTTCGTATCTTTCGGCCCTTTACAGGCCCACGGTGACTCTAGCCCATAATGAACAGTAATTTTCTTTGTACCCGTTAACGGCTCGTGATTTACATGGGCCGTTTCCAACCCGTGTTAGCTTTCGGCCTATTGACGGCCCATACGTTCTTGGGCTCCTAGTCGGCCCTCGATAACTTCCGGCCCGTTACTGGCCTGTTCCCCTAATGGGCCAAATTCGACCCATGGCAAGAGTCGGCCCGTTACTGGCCTGTTACCCTAATGGGACAAATTTGGCCCATGGCAAGAGGAGGCCCGTTTCTGGCCTGTTAACCCATTGCGCCGTTTCCAGCCCGTCCTATATTCTGGCCCATTAACGACTCATTATGCCTGTTGTTGACACCAGATTTTGGCATAGTCAAGAACTTATTTAAAATGGCCTCAAATGGAGAAGTGTTTTATATGAAAAAGTTTCGTATTGTCGATACGAACATCTTTGAAGTTTGGGCCATCGCCATCTGATCTCATCTCGAAGGCGAAGTTGTGTTCGAAATACTGAGATTTTGTATTCAAAACACTATTCAGTACATTACGCCCCCAAGACTGCCTCGTATAGAAAAATGATCTACATGGATTCTCTTCGTCTCGTCGAAATACTGATATAAGAATCGTTCCAATCTGAGTTCGTATGCAAAAGTTAGAGCCATCCGAATACAGCACTATCACGAGCCAAAGTGGCGCGCCCCACCAGACACCCTGTCTGATGGGTAGCGCGAATAACAGCCTGTGTTGCACGAGCGATTTGACCCTCAAGATGAACTCTAATCAAAAAACGTTCAACATAAAAGTTGTTCGTCTCGTCGAAACGGTCAAGATTGCTGTTGGGATCGTTTCCATCCGAGGTTGTTTACCACCTCAAAAGTTACCCGCAAGGTGCAGCCAGTTTAAACCGAACAGTTTTGGAAAGTTCGGACAAAATCAATCCGAATTTGACTAGGGTTTTGGACGTGAATCCAAGCCTTCTCCTTGCACGGGAAGTCCAGCCGCCTCTTATATACCTGAGGGGTGATGGCCGATTGAACAACACACAATCGATCAATCAATCTACTACTTTTTCGTGTTCATCTACTTTTATCTCTCCCCTTATATCTTTCTTCTCGTTCTTCGTCGTTCTTCAAGATTGGAGTCTGCGAATTCACGAGGCTCTAGGGGCGGTAAGACCGACCTCGAGCAGCCAATTGTCGCCGCGAGCCCTGACGGGGTCCCTCCCGGGCGAGTGGGGCGTCTGGTCCCAAAAGCGCCGGCTTGCTGTCTTGCGTATTGCGCTGGAAGTCGGCCTCCCGCGGTGCGAGTTGTAGAGCATCTCCCTCGGCGCCGCGGGTACACATCGACGTGTTCGTGTGACGCGTTCCAGCATCAACACACTTTTTGGCGACTCCGCTGGGGTCAAAGCTTTGAATGGTCTCCAGCCCGTTCTTGCTACGAAGAGATCGTCATCAAGTTGCTGCAATATACAAAGGTAATATGAATACCCAATTCCTCTTTGTAGATGCAAATAATCCATATGTTTTTGCTGGATCACCTATTGAGCATAATGAATCGGCTAGCCCTAGTTTTATCAATCATGCATCTAACTATGTGCAAGGGCCGATGCAAAACGATCTTCATGTTTCAAATTATTATAAATTTAGCAACATGCAACATATGTATCCCAACTCCCATGCATCGACAACCCCACAAATTCATATGCCGATGAGCAACATGATGAGTTCGATTAATCAATTTGAAACACCCCAAGTTAGAATTTCCAATGCCATACAAGAAAGTGTTTCACCCTTTTATTCATGGGCAGCTAATGTGCAATATAGTAATCCAACCATGCCGATGAATGAGAGAATTGGCCATGCTACTAATGGCTATTTGGCCAGTTACTCTCAACCGTCATATGCTACACCTCATATTAGTAATTCTTCGACACCATACACAACTATAGATGCTCATAATTCCGCTTCACACCTTCCTGATTATAGCCGAATGAATGTAAATTTTACAGGAGCGGTTATGCCCAACATTGTAGAAGATGAGGTAGTGGTTGCTGCATTGAAGGGTTTAGCCCAAAATAAGAGAACTAGTGCTCTTTGCCTTGAACAACATGAAAAGGGGCTATTTCTTGATTATGCCGCAATAAAAGCTAGAGTTTTGCAAGAAGATGAATCTTTGCCAATTGATAAAATTGGCGAGCAAAAGTATGGTCTTACAGCACTGCATATGCCTTCACCTAGTACTACATCATATTATACACCCCCTACACAATTGCAAAATTTCGGCAACACCCGTGTGTCATTGCTGAAAGAATCTAAAAGCATTGGGGGGCAATCATATCCGGAGTAGGCTGAAATTGAGAAAAAGCTTAAAGCTAATTTTGCCGCTCGCTGTCAGAAACAAATAGAAAAAGAATTGGCTCAGATAAAAGAAGCATTACCAATTAGTACTGTCAATGAAAAGAAGGATGATTCGAAACATGAAAGTGCTTCGGTTGAAAAAGCCGAATCAAGTAGTATATATTTTGAATCCATCAAATCCAACGACGCAAGAATTATTGAGAAAGGGCATGGCAAGCATAGGAAAACAACGGTGCTTGATTTTTCTAAAGTTAATGGAACCTACTTCCTGCCCTATGAGTTCCGTGCCATAGAAATTGACAAGCTTCAAGGACAAGAACAAGTAGCCGAACAAAGTTCGGCCGACAAAAATCTTCAAAGCAATGATGCACGGATTCAAGAAAAAGATGATGACAAGGTGTTGGGGAGCCATCCAAAGACAAAGCAACATGTTCTTCAAATGGCACCACTATCATGCTCTCCCAACATATTTGAAGAGGTATGCATAGCGAGTAATTTACCTATTTTCTGATTTGGTCGCAACTTCATTATTGATGCATATATAAGAAATATTCTCATAAGAAATTTTGAAAGACCAATGAGGAAGGGTAATTTACTTGTTAGCAGTAAAATTGTTATGGAACAGATCGGTCAACCCATTGCACCATTTATAAAGAGCGATAATGACTTATTCTTACAGCCAACGCTTTTCCCGTTGCTTTCTCTAAAGTTCATATCTAGTTGGGTAGCTTTGCTTGTTTCTTACTTGGCTTACACTTGGTCTCAACTAAGACATGTATGTTCTAAATATCTTCGTTTCAGAAATTTAAAGCCAAGGTTAAATTCTATTGAGAAAACCGATGCTAATATAATATCATATCCAAAGACATCGGAGATAGAGTGGAAAACACAATGCATAGCCGAATGGGGAGATTCCAAATCTGAACCATTAGTTTTCTTATCTCCAAAGCCGTTCACACAGCAAGATCGGCTAGAAAACAAGAAGTTTACCTTCAATTCAAGCATGTGTGACCAAATATTTGATTTATTGCTAAAAAATAATTACATAAGAATTCTTGGTCACCATGTTGAGCCATCTATCCAAGGACGAATGTATTGTAAGTTGCATGATTCGTTCAAGCATAATTTTGAGGATTGCAACATGTTCCGTCAAATAGTTAAATCGGCCATTGAAAAAGGACGATTAAAGTTTATTGAAACACCAAGAGATGACTAGTCTATTCCGATTGGTCCTGATGGCAAAAAGTTTTTGCATCGGTTGCTTCAAGCCGATACATTTAAAGAGAAGGTAAAAACTACAGGTGATGGGATCAAGCTTTCAAGTAAAGAAGTTGTTGAAGGGCATAATGAACATAAACTTGAGGGTGACAATTCCATCAAAGCTACAATGGAGATACCAAGTACTGGCGGGCAGCAAGCAAATCCAAAGATCGGTGCAAGCACAACCAAAGAAAACAAAGGCCGACGTAAGCACAAAGGTAAAAAGCCGAAAGTCACTTTTGCTCAACTATTGGAAAAATATCAAAAGAAGAGTGAAGAGAAGAATGCTTATCGGCCAAATCATGAAAAGAAACCAAGATCACCCCCAAGGTGCAAATATGAGGATTGGTATTGGCAACGTGATAATTTTAATGCAACATATTCATATCCTTATTTTGGGCTGTCAATGCCAATGCCGTGGATGCCTCCCTATGCTCATATAGATACATATACATCATGGGACAAGTATGATACAAGGGAGCATTCTACATCTTATTCTAGACCATCTCACCAATACTATGCAGCTCAAAGAAGATCAACATTTGAACAATCACGCGTCAAAGACCGTTTCAATCATAAGGAATCGGTCCAGAGCTCAAGGAAGAAGAAAGAGGTGGTCAAGCAGGTTTACCGCGTTAAAAGAGATGGTCGTAAGAGTGCAATTTCAGATTTGAGCTCAAATGAAAAAGAGCCAATTAAAGTGTTGACATTGGCTACTAAAGACAATGAGACAAAACAATTAATTGATAAAAATCAGAGTGCCAAATCTGAAGAAAAGAAGTTGAGGGTGCACAAGGCCCAAAAAGAGTTGCCATTTGTTGAAACAAAATCACAGCCGAGATGCCCACTCGGTTTATCGTATTGGCGAAAGAAGGTATTACAAAAACTTAGTGCACAAGAGCTGAAAAAGAAGAACATGGCATGGGTTTCGAAGAGGAGCAGTCAAAATGAAAGTGATGTGCAACCTTCTATTGCAACAAGTGTTATAGAAGTGAAGAAAGAGAAGGATGGAAGCCAAAAACAGTTAAGCCGAAGGTTTGCATCACCCCATCAAAATCTTCGGTTAGCACATCATCCATATTCTTCAACCATACCATTGATGCCTTTGCCATGGAATTCATCATCAGGTATGATAAATTACCCTCCCTGGATTTATTTTAATCCATGGAAGCGACATAATTTTCTGCATCATGAGAGGGTATTACCAAATCTCTATACATTTTATTAGCTACATTTTTTCTTGCTAATCCAAAGGGCCGAAATATTTGATTGCTATTTCATTTGTTTATTCGGCTATACATGATTTGGTGAATGAATTCTACATGGGCATTATGTTGATGGCCGGTATTTATCACCCTAAGAATATGTCAAAGCATGGCTGATGTAGTATCCTAACATCCTCCTTAGTTCAATTAGAGGCCAAAACAAGCTACATGTTCATTGATATTGCCCTTGTCTTTCTAGTACTATGGAGATTATTTTCGACGGTAAATTTGTGGCAATGGCCAAGGTGTTGGTGTTGCTTATTTATCTTCATATGGAGCTATTTTGTGAAGCCTCAGGCCGCTTATAATATTTTTGCACAATCATCGAAGCCGAATATGCATTGTCATTCGGATTGGAGCTTTGCCTTGATATAGGTGCTATACATATTGAGGCTTCCGGTGATTCGTTATTAGTAGTGCAACAAATATCCAAGGGTTATCAATGTTTTGACGGATCACTTATAGTTTATCTTTTGGTATGTCTAGATGCAAGATTTACCTTGGTTGCTTCAAAACTATTCATATTTCTAGGTATGACAATTCAAAAGAGTTCGCATAGCAAGCATCCGGCTACTATGTTAATAATGGTGTATTGTATTTCTATCAATAGCCGATGCTTAGTCTCATCAACATAGGTAAGGCTGAACCGAAGTCCACCGCTTCGGCCACTAATGAAACTTTTATGCAGACGAAGTAAGGATTGAAGTAAGTTCATTCTTAAGTTTCTGCAAAATCCAAGCGAAAAGGTGAACAATATGGTTCGGAGGATGGTTTTGATCTATGGAACCTTATCACCGGACTGTTGTTGAAGTTGGGAAAGTTTCACCCAAACTTGCATTGAAATATTCACACAAGCAATGGCTGATATAAACTTATCGTCCTAAGAATATGCAAAAATGGCCGATGGAGTGTTAACATCGTCCTTAGAGCAAGCTATGTGCAAGTTATTTTTCGGCACACAGGCTTTGCCGAAAAACAGGGGGGCATGTGTTGACACCAGATTTTTGCACAGTCAAGAACTTATTTAAAATGGCCTCAAATGGAGAAGTGTTCTACATGAAAAAGTTTCGTATTGTCCATATGAACATCTTTGAAGTTTGGGCCATCGCCATCTGATCTCATCTCGAAGGCGAAGTTGTGTTTGAAATACTGAGATTTTGTATTCAGAACACTATTCGGTACATTACGCCCCCAAGACTGCCTCGTATGGAAAAATGATCTACATGGATTGTCTTCGTCTCGTCGAAACAATCGATTTTGATATAAGAATCGTTCCAATCTGAGTTCGTATGCAAAAGTTAGAGCCATCCGAATACAGCACTATCACGAGCCAAAAGTGGCGCGCCCCACCAGACACCGTGTCTGATGGGTAGCGCGAATAACAGCCTGTGTTGCATGAGCGATTTGACCCTCAATATGAACTCGAATCAAAAAACGTTCAACATAAAAGTTGTTTGTCTCGTCGAAATGTTCAAGATTGCTTTTAGGCTCGTTTCCATCCGATGTTATTTACCACCTCCCTCAAGGTGCAGCCAGTTTAAACCGAACAGTTTTGGAAAGTCCGGACAAAACCAATCCGAATCTGACTAGGGTTTTGGACGTGAATCCAAGCCTTCTCCTAGCACGGGAAATCCAGCCGCCTCTTATATACCTAAGGGGTGATGGCCGATTGAACAACACACAATCGATCAATCAATCTACTACTTTTTCGTGTTCATCTACTTTTATCTCTCCCCTTGTATCTTTCTTCTCGTTCTTCGTCGTTCTTCAAGATAGGAGGCTGCGAATCCACGAGATTCTAGGGGCGGTAAGACCGACCTCGAGCAGCCAATCATCGCCGCGAGCCCTGACGGGGTCCCTCCCGGGCGAGCGGGGCGTCTGGTCCCAAAAGCGCCGGCTTGCTGTCTTGCGTATCGCGCTGGAAGTCGGCCTCCCGCGGTGTGAGTTGCGGAGCATGTCCCTCGGCGCCGCGGGTACACATTGACGTGTTCGTGTGACGCGTTCCAGCATTAACACCTGTGATAGAATTAAGCCTTTGTTGTCCTACGGCCTATTAACGGCTCGTTACCGTGCTGGGCCGATACCAATTACGCCCATTTACGGCCCATGTAGACCTATTTATCTCACGGCTCGAGGCCCACCTATTCTACGGCCCTGTTGGAGGCCCATTTATCGACAGCCCGTAGGAGACCCATGGATCCTACGGCCCGTAGGAGACCCATGGATCCTACGGCCCGTATATGGCCCATGGTTTTTGCGACCACTAGCAAACCAGGGAAAAAAAGACTAGGAAATAAATAAGGCCGAAACTAACGCTAGGCTATTAAGGCGATTGCACAGATTACATCCAATCGGCATCAAAGATCGCCACCAGTGCAAATATAGGGAACACCCTAGACTATACAAAAATGGCTTGCTGTTTTCTTCAGCCGGTGGCTGCACATTAAGAATAAATTTTGTATCGCACCAAAACAAATTACAACTATATACCAAAAGGAAGGTTGGCATAAAACTTAACAGTCTAGAAGATAAGTGCACCACTAGAAGTTTAGAAGCTCAGTTCATTTGACCTGACTGTTACATTTTCATGTTGTATTGTCTGATGGAGCACCATAACCCTCGCCTTCATTTCCCCTAGGCCCCTGTACAACATAGCAAATGTTTGATAGTCTGGTTTCAAAACCATGCATATCTTGACGACATCGAATAATGTCTCTCCTTATTTCACAAAGGGTCTCTATTAGGGAATGGACTTGTGTCTGGAGCGCAGATACAACATTGCTTTGAGCTTGCATATCTTGATCATGAGGCAGTTTGGACGATATTGCCTTAACAACCAACCCAGTATTACGCAGGAACGTGCGTTCGGCACTGTTAGTGGACATGTACTGACCCACTGCTGCAAGAGCTGACATTGCGGTTGTAGTTGCCTCGCCACCTTCAGAAGGTGGCGGTTCCACCATTTTTTTCCATAGCTCGCTGAAAAGTTGAGGTTTTACATTAGTAGTACCAGAACAGAAGATATTAAGGAGGCAGCAAAACCAAACAAAATAGCTTTGGTCTATATACAGAACTTATTCTGGTGAACCATGTAAAATATTAGTTGTATTTTATTGCAAAGTACATACTAACACCAGGTTCCAAACATATGACCATGTACCATCGCTAATATATTGTCTATTTCTTCACATTTTATTGAGGGCTAAGGATAAAGAGATGAAGTTTATAATACGGTAACCATAGTATGACATCATTCATATCACAAAACAACTGAGAATAGACAAACATGCAATTGTAACATTTTGTGGGCAAGTCCAGCACGGAACTAGATTACGGGTCAAGATCAAAGGAACATCACTCTTCTCTTTTAAACCTTGTAAGGTGCAATGATACGCTAAAACAATTTTGTATAAAATTGAAAAGAGTAATATACATTGGCTGCAAACCATGCAGTTCAAGGCACAAGTCAGAGTAAGTAGTAGTTAAAAGGCATGAGGATTAAGGACTTACAACAGCGGCTTTGACTGGTGTAGTCATGCCCTTCTTCTTGCTGGTGTGACAGTCCTTGAAGATTTCCAAAACATTTGGTTCAGGTACTTTTTGGTCCTTGCAGGCTTTCCTCTACATTTCAAAGAAGTCAATGGATCTGATAATATGGTACAGCGATAAGAGTGAAACAACAGCTAATTACAAGAGCCTCGCAGTGTGCAATATAGCTACGAGATCCCATCATCTATTGGAATTTCACTTTCGTACGGTTGGCCTTGTTCTTCAAACAGTTCACCTACAAGAAGATAGATTTGTGTGGCACATGCGTAAATAGGACTTCAACATGTGATTGATCACATATATATATAATGTACCTGATACTTCAGATCAGACTAGTGTTTAACAAGGCCCCTCTAGTCTTCATCCGATATATTTTCCACTGGAGATGTTTGGGAAAGTTCACTATTAGCCTTGCCTTCAAAGTGAGTTATCCTCAAGTTATACCAATACTATCATAGAGCGGACTTGAAAACATGGGTGCAAGCTTGTCTGCTTGCATCATCTTGGCTATCCAAGTTGATAAACCTCATCTGTTGAAAATTATCGGAGTCTCATTATCAGCAACCTAGAAAGTATGGGACAGAGAAAGACGATATTACTAGTTTCCATACATAACCATACTTACAGATGAAGGTGTTGAACTGGGTTTCGTCTTTGTCATTCCTGTACTGAATCCAGGTTGGGAGGATACGTACATGACACCTAACGGCAACTGCTGCCTCTGGTACTAACTTGGCTGAATCTGTAGCATCACGTGGCCTTTTTAAACCGGCCTCAAAACGGATCTCCATTCTTCCTCCTCTAGATTTAGTTAACCTATCGGGCATTATACCTGATGTTTGTTTCCTCTTGCGCCTAGGTGCTAGTCCAACAACGAACATAGGAAGTGTTAGTGTACATCAAACTGTGAGACTACATATAAAGAAGCATGCAACTATAACTTGACTCCAACAACTACCTTCTTGTTGTTGAAGCTCACAAGGTTCATCTGATATTGCCAACTCGTCTTGTGTCAAGAGTGCTTGGGAAGTAGTGTCAGGTGGCAAGGGAGCTTGGGAACGTGCTGCTAGCTTAGTTGACGCACGAGTAAGTCTTGCAGCTGGTAGTACTGTGGTAGGTGTTGCAAGAAGTAGGGCTGTCTCTGCTTGTTTGGTGGCAGCTATTTGTTTCTGTTTGGCTTTTTTTGCAGCTCGTGTAGCATGGGATGCCGTGTTTGTAGAATTTTCCACTGGACATTGACCTTCTATTGCACCATCAGTACCAGAAGAATCTGCAGGATTCATCCGCTTCTCATTCCTTGCCATTCTGTGTTTCTTCCTCTTTCTCTATGCCATATTAAGTCAAGCCGACAAGAAAATGAATAATAATTTAGTTCTTCAGAACAAATTAATGCATGATGCAGACGAACTGAACTTTGTTGTTAGACAACCACATGATAGGAGGATGTAATATGTATGAAAAATAGGACGGAAGAGATAACCAGAACTATGATGTGTACACTAAGAAGAAGACATTTCACCAAATTAGAAGCAATGCAATGGAAGGTAGACACCATATGAAAGATGCTACAAATATCGCTCTGCCAAGTTAACAATGTCTCATCATAAATGGTGTTTAAACAAATGTGAAGCAGTACAAGAAATAAATCATATGCAAGATGCAAACAACATCACACTACCATGTTAGAGGTCTCTCGTCATTAGTGCCACTGCATATTCACAGCATTGCATATTCACAGCTTATGATGTGTAAACTAAGGAGAAGGCACTTAAAAAAATAGAAGCAATGAAAGCTAGACACCATATTAAAGATGCAACGAATATCACTCTACCAAGTTAAAACTGTCTCGTCATAAGTGCCATTTCAACAAATTAGTAGTACAAGCTAGAAAAGAATGCAAGATGTAACCTATATCACACTCTGAAGTCAAACGTGTCTTATGATAAGTGATTGTTGCAGGTGAGGGAGTCCTAGATTAGGGGGTATCCGGACAGCCGGACTATATACTTTGGCCGGACTGTTGGATCATGAAGATACAAGACTCAAGACTTCGTCCCGTGTTCAGATGGGACTCTCCTTTGCGTGGAAGACAAGCTTGGCGATCTGGATAATAGATTTCCTTCTTTGTAACTGACTCTGTGTAAACCCTAGCTCCCTCTAGTGTCTATATAAAACGGAGGGTTTAGTCCTTAGAGACACAATCATAATCATCATAGGCTAGCTTCTAGGGTTTAGCCTCTACGATCTCATTGTAGATCAACTCTTGTAATACTCATTTCATCAATATCAATCAAGCAGGAAGTAGGGTTTTACCTCCATCGAGAGGGCCCGAACCTGGGTAAAACATCGTGTCCCTTGCCTCCTGTTACCATTAGCCTTAGACGCACAGATCGGGACCCCTACCCGAGATCCACCGGTTTTGACACCGACATTGGTGCTTTCATTGAGAGTTCCTCTGTGTCGTCGCTGCCAGGATCGATGGCTCCTTCAATCATCAACAACAATGCGGTCCAGAGTAAGACTTTCCTCCCCGGACAGATCTTCGTGTTCGGCGGCTTTGCACTGCGGGGCAATTCGCTTGGCCATCTAGAGCAGATCGACAGCTATGCCCCTGGCCATCAGGTCAGGTTCGGAAACTTGAACTACACGGCCGATATCCATGGAGACTTGATCTTCGATGGATTCGGGCCTATGCCAGGAGCGCCGAACAGTCACGACAAGCATGGCTTAGATCTGTTGTCGGACAATACTCGGGATATCGCACCTGTAGGAGCTCCGGACCTAAATCCGGGGCATATCGCGTCATCCGAGGACGGGTGGATGCGCCCCGCCCCGGAGGCCGCACACTCGTCGGCGGTAGAGCCGAACACCGGCTTCACCCCCAAGGAAGCCTGTGAAACCGGACCCCCGGACTCGTGTCCGGCTGTAGGTTCCAGTCCGCGCACCCCTGAGCCTGCCGAATCTGGTTGGGCTCCGATAAGGGAGTTCACCGCTGTGGATATCTTCCAGCACTCGCCCTTTGGCGACATGCTGAACTCGTTAAAGTCTCTCTCTTTGTCAGGAGACCCTTGGCCGAACTTTGTCCGGCTTGAGTAGGAAGCAGGAGACGAGGGAATTCGCTGCCCACCCACCACCCATTTCATCGCCACAATCGATGATTTGACCGACGTGCTTGACTTCGACTTTGAAGACATTGATGGTGTGGACGACGATGTAGGAGAAGAACATGAACCACCGCCCATGGGGCGCTGGACAGCCACCTCCACATATGATATATATATGGTGGACACTCCGAAAGAAACCAATGGCGATGAGGCAATGGAGGACAACCCCTCAAGGAGGAAAGCAAAGCATGGCCGTCATCGGCGCCGCTCCAAGCCCCGCCACAGCAATACCGGCAAAGGAGACGAAAACAATCTGGATGGTGCCGAAGATGAATACAACCCCGATCAGCCTGCCTTCGAGCAGGCCGAACAGGAAGATGGGCAGGTCAGCCCAGACGACCAGGCGACGGATGGATACCCGGAGGAGGACAACTACTTGGCCCCTTCCGAAGACGAGATTAGCCTCGGCGTCGACGAATTTGGCGTGCCTGAGGACCACGTAGAGCAGGAGCGCTTTAAGCGCCGGCTTATGGCCACTACGAAGAGCCTGAAAAAGAAGCAGCAGCAGCTCCAAGCTGATCAAGACCTGCTCACAGACAGATGGACTGAAGTCCTGGCAGCCGAGGAATTTGGACTCGAGCGCCACACGGCTGACCGGCCACCTCGTGGCCAAGATAAAACGGCGTATCCTCCCGAATACGAGCCCGCACCCCTACGCCAATACACTACGGCCCGGGGCAATAGGAAGGACCTATAAGATATACTGGAAAACAAGGCAGTACAACCAAGATCGATCTACGGATCACGGGGGCGCGCCCCAACACGTGACGATGATCGTCACGCCGGATACACTCTCGACAAGTCCACCCGGGCCAAACATAGCCAACTAGACTCATTCGAACTGCGTAGCCACATAGCCCGGCATAGAGGCGCCGCACACCCCCTCTGCTTCAGTGACGAAGTGATGGATCACGAATTCCCAGAAGGGTTTAAACCCGTAAACATCGAATCATACGATGGCACAACAGACCCCGCAGTATGGATTGAAGATTTTCTTCTCCTCATTCACATGGCCCGCGGTGATGATCTGCATGCCATCAAGTATCTTCCCCTCAAGCTCAAAGGACCGGCCTGGCACCGGCTAAATAGCCTACCGGCAAATTCGATCGACAGTTGGGAAAACATGGAGGACGCATTCCTCGACAACTTCCAGGGCACGTACATCCGACCACCGGATGCTGATGACTTGAGTCACATTACCCAACAGCTCGGAGAGTCAGCCAGGAAATTCTGGACTCGGTTCCTAACTAAAAAGAACCAACTTGTCGACTGTCCGGACGCCGAAGCCCTGGCGGCCTTTAAGCATAATATCCGCGACGAATGGCTCGCCCGACACCTCGGCCAGGAAAAACCAAAGTCCATGGCGGCCCTCACGACACTCATGACCCGATTTTGCGCGGGCGAGGACATCTGGTTGGCTCGCAGTAGCACCACGCCAATAAATTCCAGCACTTCAGATGTCAGTGACAATAACGGCAAGCCACAATGCAACAGACATAAGCGATGGAACAATGCCGATAACACTGAAGACAGGATAGTCAACGCCGGATTCAATGGCTCAAAATCCGGTCAGTGGAAAAAGCCGTTCAAAAGAAACAATCAGTGACCATCCAGTCTGGACCACATACTTGATCGCTCATTCCAAATTCATGGCACCCCGGATAAGCCAGCAAACCACACTAACAGAGACTGCTGGGTGTTCAAACAGGCCGGTAAAATAAATGCCGAGAACAAGGACAAGGGGCTGCACAGTGACGATGACGAGGAGCCCCGGAGTCCGAACACCGGGGGACAGAAGAAATTTTCTCCCCAGGTGAAAACGGTCAATATGATCTATGCCACCCACATTCCCAAACGGGAACGAAAGCGAGCACTAAGAGACGTCTATGCGATGGAGCCAGTCGCCCCAAAGTTCAACCCATGGTCAGCCTGTCCGATCACTTTTGATTGTAGGGATCACCCTACCAGCATCCGTCACGGCGGTTTAGCCGCATTGGTCCTAGACCCTATCATCAACGGATTCCACCTCACGCGAGTCCTTATGGACGGCGGCAGCAGCCTGAACCTGCTTTATCAGGACATAGTGTGCAAAATGGGCATCGACCCTTCAAGGATCAAGCCCACCAAAACCACCTTCAAAGGTGTAATTCCAGGAGTAGAGGCCCGCTGCACGGGCTCCATAACATTGGAAGTGGTCTTCGGATCTCCGGATAACTTCCGAAGCGAGGAGTTAATCTTCGATATCGTCCCTTTCCGTAGTGGCTATCATGCACTGCTTGGACGAACCGCATTTGCTCAATTCAATGCAGTACCACACTATGCATACCTCAAGCTCAAGATGCCAGGACCTCGTGGGGTCATAACAATCAACGGAAACATGGACCGCTCTCTCCGTACAGAAGAGCATACTGCAGCCCTTGCGACAGAAGTACAAAGCAGCCTTCTCCAGCAAACCACCAATCTGGCGACAACAACCCCGAACACCGTCAAGCGAGTCCGGAGTACTATGCAACAGGATCGCCAGGCACGCCAAGAGCGCGACTAGCAGTCCGGCCTCCGCCCCAGCCCCATTCAGGCAGCATTCGTGCCGCACGTACACAATTACGCACTCAAAATACCATGGGCATAAGCGGAGGCGCAATAGTGATACAGTCAACAGTGCGGTTCAGCCGCAACATACTTTAATGACCCCCTTTATCTTTCAGGACCCTACTTTCGGGCAGCCTCTTCAGAGAGCCGGATCACCAGACTCCTCACAAGATGGAAAACCAAGGAGGCAAAAGGCTTTGCGCACAAAAGGAATACCCAGGTGGTATCAGTTAATGATCGTTATACCTGTTTTATATACCTACATGCGGCCCGCCCTTGGATAGGACAACTCAAATAGTCCTCTTTACTTATGCTTAACGCATTAATTGTAAAGATACGCTTTGACGTATTATTCATCAATGGGAGATAATATATAGCGTCAGCTTATTATTCTTACCTTCACATTTTTCTTATAAATGTTTATTTAATATTGAATCCGTACACCTTGGTACGTTCAGTTTGCCAGGGGCTTCTTATGGCGCCCCATAATATGACAAGATAAGTCCGAACACTTTCGATAGTGCGGCACCCTGAACTTATAGCATTATATGCATCAGCTCCGAATCATGTCTTGGGTCAATAGTTGGGTTTGCTCGGCTCCCTTGTTTTGGTGCCTTACGTTCCGTTATATTGGCTAAGGTAGCGCAGGGAGAACTACTACGATTGTGTCCCGGTTCTTCCGGATGATCACCTCAGTAGAGAAAGCCGAAAACTGAATGTCATGATGTGGTGAGAGCTGGTCGCTGTTCGAGAGGTCTTAAAATCCTTAAAGATTTTCTCTGCTTTACGCGAGGATTCGGCCTCGTCCGATTTAGGTGTATATAGCGCCCCAATTCGGCTTTCCGAATTCTCGGGGCTTCGCCGAAATTTAAAATTGTAGACTTCTATGGCTAAGTGAGAGTTATAAAGCCGCATAGTCCGATTGCCTTGTTCACTACGCCAAACACCTCCTTCAGGGACCAAAAATTTGGATAAAGAGTGTTTGGATTTTTCACGAACACCCCAGTACTAGTTGCGTGGGGGCGGAAGTCGACGATTGGCCTACTTTTGGTATTTTATAAATAGTCACACAGAAGGTAATATTTTAAATCAACAAAGCACCATATAGCGCAAACAAATTCATTTTCATATTACAAAAACGACAGGAGTGCATTCACTCAAAGATTGTGTCCTTAGTACATTCATCGGCCACGAGCGAGCGCCTTTCATAATGCCATCATAATATTTTTCGGGATAGCGATGCACCTTGCCCTCCGGCGGTCCATTCTTCACCAGCTTCTCCGCATCCAGCTTGCCCCAATGCACCTTCGCACGGGCAAAGGCTCGGCGGGCACCCTCAAGGCAAACGGATCGCTTGATCACTTCAAACCGCGGACAGGCATTTACCGTTCGCTTTATCAGGCCGAAGTAGCTGGCGGGCAGGGGCTCACCAGGCCACATCTGGACTATGAAATCATTCATAGCCACTTCGGCCGCCCTGTGGAGTTCAACCAATTGCTTCAATTGGTCACTCAGAGGCATCGGGTGTTCGGCTCTAGCATACTGGGACTAGAACAACTTCTACGTTGAGCTCCCCTATTTGGCATGGTAGAACTCCACGACATCCAATACGTTGCATGGCAGATCTGCGAATACACCTGGAGAGCTCCGAATTCGGGTAAGTAAAAGAAATACCTCCTCCACATGCTTGCTTCGCATAAAGAATGTCTTACCCGCCGCTATCTTCTTTGTCGCCTGGATTTCCTGCTGGGACTTTTGGGCTTCAGCCTTGGCGTCTTTCATGTTCACAAGGGCCTTCGCAAGCTCGGACTCTTTCGTCTTGACGTCACGCTCCAAGGACTCGAACTTCTTGCTGAGCTCCTGGAGCTCTTGCTGTACCTCGCCCACCCTAGCATCTTGCTTTTCACACTCAATGCGCTCCGTGGCCGCCTTATCTTCGGCCTCAGATAGCGCTTTCTTCCGGGCCGCCACTTCGGTCGTGGCCCCTATTACAAAATCATGACGCTTTTTGTTAGCGTCACCAATTCTTTTCCTCTATATGATATGTGAACGGGGTATCACTCACCTTTGTTCTCTTCGAGCTGCCTCTTTGTGAGGTTGAGCTCCTCTTCGGCCTGCTCAAGGTCCCGTTTGAGTCCGCTGACCTCGGCCGTGCGGGCAGCAGCGGCAAGCATCACTGTCGGCTTACTCACATGGACACCTACTATTAGACTCCTGCGGATTATAATTGACCCTCCGTTTGGCTTTTCTTTCCGAACACCAACTAGAGTATCAGGGGCTATTGTCTATCGGGTGATAATTTCACACACTTTTGATTACTTACCTCCAAGCTTGTCAGGAGGCTGGTGCAGGCTTTGGTCAATCCGCTCTTGGTGGACCGAACCTTCTGAATCACCACACTCATACGGTGCTCTTCATCCATGGAAGCGCCGCGAAGCACTCCTAGCAGACTATCCGGCGCCTTTGCCGCAACGGAAGTCATCAGCACGGTCAGCTCGCCCTCCTTAGCGAGGGGCTGCCTGCCCGAATCCGGAACCCTTGGAGGTTCCGGTACAGTGTCTGGATGAGAGCCCAACTTATTGCGGCTCTCGTCGGCATGATCCGAGGGGATCTTACGCCCCGTATGCCCGGTGTCTGGAATTTCTCCTTGGGGCGTATCGTGAAAATAACACGTCAGATGTCCTTAGTGTGAGGACTTAGTCGTGAGGCCAACGCATCTATGTGGTAGCTTGAGAGCGTTGAGCGGAATCGAGAGACGCAACACAAGACAAGGGTTTAGACAACTTTCGGCCCTGGGAAACATCATCCGGTAACAACCCTACATGCTGTTTCAGGCTAGATCTCATTATCATCACGAGGGAGTCGCCATAAACCGTCTCTCCTCTAGTTGTGTATAGCCCTAGAGATTGTTTCATGCTTCTCCCTTTTTGGGGAGCCCTGCCCCGCCTTATATAAGTTAAAGGGGCGGGTACATGTAGAGTCCATCTCGGACTAAGACTTAAACTATTTTGACTTCCCTTCCTGGGCTTCTTAACGTCTGCCGGTTTAACATTGTCTACCGGTTTAACATGGTCTGCTGGTTTAACATTGTCTGCCGGTTTAACATGGTCTGCCGGGTTATGATTGACTTATCACCTGCCGGTGCTACCATCTGTCTTAACTCTGCCGGTTTAACGCTCACCGGTTTACCGTCTGTCTTAACCATCTGTCTTAACTGTCTGCCGGTTTAACACCCACCCTGGTTTACCAAGTCCCAGCCTGATTATGACTCCGACCGGGTCATACCGCGGGGTATATCCCCGACATTAGCCCCCAGTTTAATTTGGATTTATCCATGTTATACTGATCCTGATCATCCTTAAGTCCTTATCACTTCCTTCTTCTAGAAAATGCAGTTTAATAGGCCAGCTTCATAATCAACTTACTGACATTGGTTTCTCATAGAAAATATATTGTGAAGAATAACTCCTTTGATTCAGCTCCCAATGCTTTAAAACAATATTGGTCCTTGAAATATTCATCTGATCTTCAGCCGGTTTAAGGACGTATAACTTGCCGGTTTATCATTGCCAAGATCACCAGGTCATACTTGTAGTTAACATCCAGCTTGAAAATATACAACTTATATGCCTATCACTTGTAGCCCCCAAGTCTTTAGAAGGTAGCATAGCAACAGCTTTAGACTCGCTTCAATATAAGTATCACAATCTTGAAGAAATCCATGTTGTTCATCTCAATCACTAGTTAGAATTGAGTATTCCACATATGTAGCCCCCAAGTACCGGGTTGTCATGCTTGCAGCAACCTGGGACTTGTAATTGCCTGATGCTCATAAAAACTTCAACCAGTGTAGCCCCCACGGGCCATGTCATTATGCAAATAATGAGCAGGGACTTTGAAAATATGATCATGTAGACTTTAACAGCAACGTGTAGCCCCCAAGGGCCGGCTCAGTAAGATAATATTGAGCTGGGATTTTGATATATGCTTCAAATGAAAATAACATCATATGATATAACCCCCATCATGGGGCTTTGTCGGGTGGTTGGTGCGACATATGCCAACGGGTGGCTTATCATTGTGGGAGCCAATAAGATGTCGCGGTGCCTGGAAACGGGATGAGGCGAAGACATGCACGCCGGTGAATCTTACCCAGGTTCGGGGCTCTCCATGGAGATAACACCCCTAACCCTCCTCTACGGGGTCTCCGCATGATGACTAGATCAACAAGTGGCTACAGGAGGCTCCTTGAGCTGTTTGGTGAGAGGAAGAAGAAGGGCAAGGCTAGCTCTCTCCTCCCCTCAATGTTTTGGCTAAAACTATTAGAGTCCAACCCTTTGCATGGGTGCCCAGGGGGTTTATATAGGCCTACCCCCCAGGGGTACAATGGTAATCAGGCTGGGTGTGGGCCCTAGCCGTCAGTGTCTACGTTCGCCGGCTTCTCCGCCGACCGCTGGGGCCCGCTGACTGGTGGGTACCGCCGGCTGCCGGCCTCCTGGTCGACAGGTAGGCCACACCGCTTGGGGGTCTTGTCGGCGGCTGGTTACTGTTGCCTCACTCTTGATGACGAGGGCTTTGTCAAGGTAAGCATGGCTATAGTGCCGCCACCTGGCGGGCTCTCACTGTAGCCTTACCTCGTCTTGTCTCCTTAATGGTGTGCATACTTCGAGGGAGGGGCGAGCCGGCTGGTGAGAGCCGGCTACGCCCCAGGCCGACTAGGGGAAGCGTGGCCGCTTTCGGGTGTCTCTCTGATTGAAGGGGCCCGCCGCCTGCGGGCCGTACTGACAGCCTGTCGTGGGTGGTGTCATGGTCAGCATGGCAACAATGCCCCGCCAGACGGGTCGTGGCTGACCCGTACGGTCTACTGTGCCCGTGCGTGCTCCGGGATTTGGGGGTGGCAGGCTTCATTGTTGCCACGCCCCGTCCCATCTCCGTTATGTGGGCGCAGACTTTGAGGGCATGATCTTGGCCGCCTATCGGGGGCCGGCTTCTTGGAGTCGGTCATCTCGTGGCCGGCTTCTTGGAGTCGGCCCTCTCGCAGCTTTCTTCATGAGGGTTTTAGAGCCGGGCCACCTTCCAATAGTCGGATTGTGGGATAGCCGGCCGGGGGAAGGTGGCCCCGTGTCTTGGGTGCTTGAAGGCACGGTCGGCCTGTTATTTTTTGAAGAGCCAGGGGGAGCCGGCTAGGCTACACATGGCCATTTACTCCGACAGTAGTGCCCGAAAATGGTTGGTCTTCGTGGCTGAAAGGGGAACGAGAAGCTCAATCAGCTTCCTATCCGGAGAGCCGGCAGCTAGGAGCCGCCTTTGCTCATGCGTGCCGTCTCGGCGAAGTTTTTTGAAGTCCGAAGCGGGAACCAACTGGCGCGCAAGCCAGGCTGCGGGCTGGCCGCCCACCGCCTACGCGCCACATGGCACCCTTCGGCTGGAAGGGCCTGCCAGCCCACGCACGTGAGGGGACGCCGCCGCAGACCGAGGCCCGCCACTTCCATGCCTCGGCCAAAGTGCGGATCTTCTGTGGCCCGAGCGGGCTGCTCGCCTTCCGGCGAGGGTTTCTGCACGCCGTTAAGGCGCGATAATCGCTGGGCGTGGGGGAGTGGGAACAGTTAATCCCACGTCCCCCCACACCTCGCCTTCTCGGCTTTGCCGCGCGAGGCTTTAAGTAGGGTGAGGAGGGGGAGCGGCAGATGCTCGCACGCTCGCCCTCGCTCCACCATTTTCTTCCTCTACCTCCTCTCCGCCGCCGCAGCTGCTCGCCGCCGCGCCATCATTCCACCAGCCTTCTTGGCGGGCCATAGCCTTGCCGCAGCTGAATCGCGCGCCCTCCGCTACTGCGCTTTCCCTGTCGCTTCTCCGTCCTCATGGCTCTGACGTCCAGCTCCTGCGACGGATCCAACGTCCATGAGGACCACATCGACTTCCTCCACAAGACGCGGCGGTTGCTGGGCAAGGATTACGTGCGGGTCCATCTCACGACGGAGAGGGAGATCTCGCCAGCTCTGGAAGAGGGCGAGTGGGTAATCTTCCGCTCGCACTGTCTGCGTGGCGTCGGCCTGCCGGCGAGCAGCTTCTTCCACTCGTTCCTCGAGTTGTATCATCTCCAGCCGCACCACCTCACTCCAAACACGGTGGTGCTGCTATCGGCCTTCGTCAGTCTGTGCGAAGGCTTCCTCAGCGTCCTCCCCACCCTCGAACTTTGGGGGGAGTTCTTCCAGTCCAAGCTCGGCACCGTCGTCGCGGGCGTGCCTGCCCCATGCGGCGCCTTCATCGCCATGCGGAGATCGACAGCTGACAACCCGTTTCCGCCCATCGCGCTGATCCAGTCGGTGAAGCTCTGGCAAAAATCTTACTTCTACGTGAAGAACGTCACCCCGCAAGGCGACTTCGTCAATCTGCCGGCTTACATAGCCGGCCCGCCGGCTGGAAGGCAGCCTTCATGGTCCTACCGGGCCAGGTCGCTGACATCGGCTCGGTCTAGTGCCGTCGCCCGGCTCCGGGTGTTGGTCCAGTCGGAGGGGCTAACCGGGTCCGACCTAATAGCCGCCTTCGTGGAGCGCCGGGTGCTCCCACTCCAAGGCCTCCCTCATATGATTTGTCAGATGAGCGGTCGCTTCGACCCAAGCTGGCTAAGCACCAAGGAGATGCCTCATGACGAGGTATCTTACATGGTGAATGACATCGCCAACCGCAAGCTCACCGAGGAGTGGCGGTTCGGCAAGAAGCCGTATTCTTGCGCCGATCCCCCGCCTATGGTAAGCATTCCTTCTTCTCTTCTTCTATTGTTACCGAGTTCTCACTGGCCGGCTCCTGACCAGTCGGCTTGTTTGTAATCAGAACCCCCTCCTTCATCCGGCGGTCGTAACCGCGGGGGCAGAGCGCCAGTTCGCCCCCAACCGTGCGAAGGACGACTTGGACGACCCCGACTTGGGGGCGGCCGCCCTATACGATGACGCTGTAGGGGGAGGCAGCGAGGTATGCGGCTCCGGGCTCACCGCCGGCTTCGATGACTGGCCGCATGATGACGAGGCCGAACCTATTTCGCGCCGCCAGCCGGCATCCGATCATCAAGGCGCGGGCTCATCTGCCGCGCTGGCTGCTCAGGGTAGCGCACGGAAACGCCGGGCGGCGCCGGCCCTCTTCGGCAGTCTGTCTAAGAAGCCCAAGGGTTTTGCGGCGGCGACCAAACGGGACGAGGCGGCCGCGAAGGCAGCCCGCTTCCGTAAGGTGGTGAAGCAGCCGCAGGCAGTTTTGGCATAAGTGTCAATTCTCTCACGCCTTTCTTTTTTCTCTTTGGTTGGCGTTCTTCTAAGTCTTTCCTTTACTTATCAAACAGGGCTCCGCTCTCTCTCGAGCGCACTACTGCCGCCTCCATATTCGGAGGGGCGGGAGGATCTGCAAGCTCCCGCTGCATGGACCCCCGTGCCGAGCTCCTAGCGGCGACGGAGCGGAATGCGCGGGAGACGCGGGAAGAGCAGGAGGCAGAGGAGCAGAGGGTGGCCGCCGCCGGGGCAGCGACGACGGAGGAGTCGGCAGAGGCGCAGGCTGATGCGGCGGCCGAGGCTCAAGCGGAGGCCGTGGCTGCGGAGAGGGCGGCGGAGGCCCTGTGTAGCCTGCCTCCACAGCTCATCATCCCCCTCCACACTGTGGCCCCCGATATCCCGGTGCCCTTGCCAGAGGAAGCCAGCCACGACTAGCCGGCGATGGAGAGGGAGGAGGGCGACATAGTCGTCCCGGAGGGAGAGGCGGTACCGCCACCGTCGGCCAGGATGGGCCAAGGCGGTCGGCCTAAGGCATCGCCTGAGCAGCTGGCTGGAGGTGAGCCGACTGTGAGGACGGATCTTGTGGTCCTGTCGCCGTCTCGTCGGCGCGCTGGGAAGGCGGCTTCAGAGCCAGACCCGCAAGGGGCCGCGGGCTCCAGCTCATTGGCCCATGATCTGGAGACGTCCCGCGTCAGTTTGCCAGGATGGACGCCGGGCGGTGGGACGGCCGTGCTGAATGTGGCAGCGCATGACGTCCGGAGCCGGCTTCAGTCCCAGGCCGCCGCACTGAAGTAGTGTTCTCAAGAGTTTCTTGCAACGCGGTCGGCCATTCGGGTGAGTCTTCTCGCTTTTCGTCGATCGCTCTTGATTTCTTCTGTGGGGGCGCATCAGCGCACCCACTAGGTGTAGTCCCCGAGTTCTGAGTCGGCTGCTGAGCAGGCGGCTTGGAACTTCTTAATAGACTTTGATTGATGTCTTGTTCTTATTCGCACCTCTGTCCTATTTGCAGGACTATCACAACCTCCACGTGGCTACCTTCAACTTGCAGGTCCGGGAGATGAATCAGAAGACCGCTGATCTAAGTGAGAGCCGGAGTAAGTGCTTCAACATTTTATCTCATGTGGGGGCGCCGAGATTCGGGCCGACTGCTGAGCAGTTGGGTCGGATCTTTCCTGATGACTTCTTCCTTATTGTTTTTTTCTTCTTCTTCATGTCTGCAGGGGCCAATGCCGACTTGAGGGAGCAGCTAGGTGGAGCCCAGACCGCCTTTCGCGCCAAGGAAGCCCAGTACAACGCCTTGGTTCAGGAACGTGATCGCCTGGCCAAGTAACTGGCCGACAAGGAGGAGAACCACAAGGCGGCCCTGAAGAAGGCGCAGGATAGCGAAGCCGCCCTCAAAGCCGAATATGAGACTGAGGCAGCGAGCTGGGCCAAGGCGAGGCAGGCGCTGAGCGAGGGTCATGGCCGGATTGAAGATTTGATTGACGGTAGGCTGCCCTCTTCTTCGTTCCTTTGCACGCCCCTGTCATCTGGTCTGTCTTCTGACTTGTTCTACTTCTTTCTTCTTTGTGCAGAATACTTCCCCGGTTACTCCGTTGCCGCCAACCAAGCCATCGCAGCTCATCGCGATGCACGGCAGCAGGCTGGGGTTGAGATCGCACCGGACGCCAACCGGTTGCTTGAAGAGCAGCTTCTGGCGATTCAAGCCCGCCTCCAGCCAGCTTACCGTATGCTCCGCTGTCTTCAGCGTGCCGGAGCGCAGGTGCTGGCCGCCCTCTGGCCCGGCGAGGAGGTTCCCTGCACCCCCAGTCGGACTGCCGACTGGCTGGAGGTAGCAGTCAGCCGCTTCGAGGCCTGGAAGGCTTCTGCAACTCGGTCCGGTGCTCGTTGGGCTCTAGTGTTCGTCTGGGCTTGGTATCCTGGGCTGAATTTGGCCCAGCTGCGCACCTGGCAGCAGGAGGCTGAAGAGGAGCTAGAGGCGGTGCGGCCAGCTATCATCCAGCGCGCCTCGGCGATCGCCGACTTCACTGACACCAGCGCCTTTGCCCCTGAGGTAAATGAAGATGGCATCGCTCAGCCGGAGGAGTGGTTCGGACTGAACCCGATAGACGGTGAAGACTCAGCGGAGGAGATCGATTCCAGCGACGAGGGCGAAGAGGAAGAGGAAGAGGATGGCAAAGACATTGTGCCAGACGGTGGAGCAACCAGCCAGCCTCAGCCTGATTGTGCTTCCAGGAACGAGGCGCGTGCGAACGTGCCGCCTGCAGCACGTGACGATCATGCCGAGACTCGCCAGCCGGCCACTCCTCCAGCCAACACTACCGTCTCCACCAACCTGCCTGACTCACCTGTTGCTCCCCTGGCCTGACTCGCCGTGTTTGCTTTCCTGCCCGTTACTCTTTGAACATTTTTGTTAATTATGCATAGTTCCACCCACTGGGGGTGTATTCAAACTATGTTGAATGCCGACCTTTTGAAGGTCTTTTTTGTAAATATAATCATGCATGCGCTTGGCTTCCGTTCATATTTGCTTTTCATCTTTTGGTTGTTTCCTTGCCGCCCTCCCTTGGTCGCCGCCTTCCCAGTCGGACAGCTGCTCTGCAGTCTCTGGCTGGGAAAGGGCTTGCCATTTTGGGAGGACAAGTACTCGAGCTTTCTTAGATTGTAGCAAAGTAAGAAGGGAAGCCGGCCAGCCGGTTTCTCTAATAGCCGGTTGGTGGGGGGAGGCCGGCTTGTGTTATATATGTTCATTAGTCCTTAGCCGTTTTTTGTGTGGGCATCCTTTCCTGCCTTTGGCTCTTGCCAGTCGGACAGTCGAATCTTTGAGCTGCGTCTTTCAACAAGAGAGGGCTTGGGTGCTGGCACACTACTTGTCTGACTGCAGGTGGAACTTGAATATAATTCAAGGCGGCAAGTCCCCGGGCCGACTGATCGAACCCGGTGCCGGACGAGAAAACAAATGTAGTAACATAATCACAGGCATGATACTCATCATTTATAGATAAAAGAGGATAGTCCTCAAGTGCTCCTCCGGGGGCCCGTTGTCTCGTACTTAGTACAAAAGGTAGCGTGGTACATACTGCATTTTAACTGTAAAATCTTCGGAGGATATTGGCGTTCCATGGTCGTTCCGACTCCTTGCCGGAATCATCCCTCTTGCATGCCTTCGGCTTCTGCGCGTCGATCAGGTAGTAGGAGTCGTTGCCTAAAGCCCAGCTGATAACGAATGGGCCTTCCCAAGGGGCCGAGAGCTTGTGCTGGCCGGCTGTTCGCTGGATCAGCCGGAGCACAAGATCACCCTCTTGGAAGGATCTTGGCTTGACCTTCCGGTTGTGGTAAGGCGTAGACCCTACTGGTAGATGGCGGACCGGCTGAGGGCTAGCAACCGGCCCTCTTCCAGTAGGTAGACACCGTCTTCTCGCGCTTCCTTGTGCTCCACGTCCGTGTACATGGTGACCCAAGGTGAGTCAAACTCAATGTCAGTTGGGATGACAACCTCGGCACCATATACATGAAAGAAAGGGGTGAAGTACGTTGACTTGCTCGGGGTAGTGCACAAGCTCTAGAGGACGGCCGGCAGCTCGTCGAGCCAACAGCCGGCCGAACGCACCAGTGGCACGACCAATCGGGGCTTGATGCCGGAGAGGATGAGGCCATTTGCTCGCTCAACTTGGCCGTTTGACTGCGGGTGGGCAACGGACGCTAAGTCCAGTCGGATGCCCTGTGTCGTGCAGAAACATGCCAGTGCTCCCTTGGCAAAATTCGTGCCGTTGTCGGTGATGATGCTGTGTGGTATGCCATACTGGGTTGTAATATGTGCAATGAATGTCACGGCAGTCGGCCCATTCAGCTTCTTGATCGGCTTTGCTTCAATCCATTTCGTAAATTTGTCCACAACGACGAGCCGATGTGTCATGCCGCCGTGCGCCGTCTTGAATGGGCCCACCATGTCCAGTCCCCAGATGACAAATGGCCAGGTGAGGGGGATGGTCTTAACTGCAGAAGCCGGCAGGTGTTGCTTGGAGCTGAAGACTTGGCACCCTTTGCAGTGCTTCACTAATTCCATGGCGTCATCCAAAGCTGTCGGCCAGAAGAATCCATGATGGAAAGCTTTGGCGACGAGTGATCTTGAAGCCGCGTGGTGGCCGCATTTGCCTTGGTGGATGTCCTTGAGGATTGCTATGCCTTTCTCTGGCTTGACACAGCGCTGGAAGACTCCAGTGACACTACGCCTAACGAGATCTCGGTTCACTATTGTGTATGATCCGGCTCGGTGTTGGACTTGTCTTGCTGAGATCTCGTCAGTCGGTAGCTCTCTATTAACCAGGAAATTGAGGATGGGCTGGGCCCATGATGGAGCTGTGACTTCTTCTATTGTCAAAACCGCTACTACGACCAGGGCGGGTGGGCGGGGTAGTGAAGAGTTGGAGTCGGCCACCGCCTGTTGTGTTGATGCAGTCCCCGGGCCGACTGCAGTAGCCCCCGGGCCGGGTTCTGAAGTCCCCGGGCCGGGTCCGACTACAGCAGTCCCCGAGCTGCCTGTCGAAGTCCCTGAGCCACCTGCTTGGTTCCCCAAGTCGGATCCGACAGCATCAGGGTCAGGCGGCACGAAGATGGAATCAGATTCTAGAGATCGCTTGACAGACGGTTGAGGAGGCGTTGGAGAGAAACACCGGTTGGTATAGCTTGTCGGGTGGAGCGTATTCGTGCCAGGGCATCTGCTTGCTCGGTTTCGGCCCGTGGCACGTGGAGGAACTCGCATCCTTCAAAATATCCGCTGAGTTGCTGAACAAGGAAGCGGTAGCTCACCATGTTTGCGTCCTTGGCGTCCCAGTCGCCAGATGATTGCTGGACTACCAAACCCGAGTCGCCATAGCACAGGATCCGGCGGATGCCGAGTTCTTTGGCTAGCCGGAGCCCGTGTATGAGCGCCTCATACTCGGCCACATTTTTGGAGGCGAGAAAATGATTTTGCAATGTGTATCTGAGCTTGTCGCGCTTGGGAGAGCTGAGGACGATGCCGGCTCCCAAGCCGGTGCACATCTTGGATCTGTCAAAGTGCATCCGCCAATGATTGGAGTCGGGGGCCGGCAGCAGGTACTAGGTCTCGGCCCAGTCGACAAGGAAGTCGGCCAATGCCTGGGATTTGATGGAGGTGCGGGGCTGGTAGAAGATTGTGTAAGGAGCCAGCGCAATGGCCCATTTTGCCACCTGGCTGGATGCATCCCGGGTGCCTATGATCTCGGCGAGCGGGGCAGTACATGCGACCGTGATGGGGTGCTCTTGAAAGTAGGGCTTGATCTTCTTGGCGGCGAAGTACACACCATAACACATCTTCTGGTAGTGCGGGTAGTTCTGCTTCGAGGTGGACAATACTTCATTCAAATAATACACCGGCCTCTAGACTAACTGAGCTCGACCTTCTTCTGGGCGCTGAACCACGATAACGGTGCTGACCACCCAGCTAGTGGCGGCAATGTAAAGGAGAATGGGCTCTTTCTCAGTTGGTGCCGCCAAGACAGGCGGCGTGGACATCATCTTCTTTAGCTCGTGGAAAGCTTGGTCTGCTTGGTCATTCCACTCGAAGTGAGTGGATTTCTTCATGAGTCGGTAGAGGGGAAGAGCCTTCTCTCCGAGCCGGCTGATGAAGCGGTTGAGGAAGGCCAGGCACCCGGTAAACTTTTGGACGTCTCACAGCTTGGTAGGAATCTCCATTCTCTCTATGGCCTTAATCTTCACCGGGTTGCATTCAATGCCGCGTTCGGAGACCAGGAAGCCTAGATGCTGGCCGGCTGCCACTCCGAACATGCATTTCTCGGGGTTGAGCTTGATCTGAAACCGGCGCAAGTTTTCAAGTGTCTCTCTGAGGTCTTCCAGCAAGGTGCCGTGCTTCCCGTCTTCACCACAGTATCGTCTACATAGATGTGGGCATTTCTGCCGAGTTGCTTGAGGAGGCATTTCTGCATGCAACGCTGAAAAGTGGCACCAGCATTTATCAAGCCGAATGTCATAGTTAGGTAACAAAAAGCTCCGAATGGTGTGATGAAGGCGGTCTTTAGGCGGTCAGCTGGGTCCAATTTTATCTGGTGGTAGCCTGAGTAAGCATCCAAGAAGCTCAACAGCTCGCATCCGGCTGTGGAGTCTATCACTTGATCAATCCTTGGCGGAGGAAAATGGTCTTTGGGGCAGGCTTTGTTGAGGCTGGTGTAGTCAACGCACATGCTCCACTGCTTGTTTTTCTTTAACACCAGGTCCGGGTTGGCAAGCCACTCTGGGAAGAACACCTCCATAACGAAGCGGGCTACTAGAAGCCGGGCTATTTCTTCTCTGACTACTCTTCTCTTTTCTTCTATCAGGCGGCACAAGGGCTGCTTGACCGGTTTGGCGTCAGATTGGACATGTAGCTTGTGCTCGACGAAATCCGTCAGAACACCCGGCATATCTTTGGGAGACCATGCGAAGGTGTCCCGATTCTCACGGAGGAAATCGACAAGCTCGCTTTCCTATTTGTTGTCGAGGGCAGTGCCCACGATAGCGTGCCTCTCCGGGTGCTCCGGGTCCAGAGGTATTTTCTTTGTTTCTTTGTCCGGCTGGAAAGAACCTTGAGCATCATATTCCTTGGGTTCGGGGGACAAGGCCGGCTGCTTGCCGGCCATGGCCATGACTTGGTCCAGCATCTTCTTCTCTTCAGCAGTCACGTGGGAGTCAGCCAGCCGGCTGCTGGCAGCCGCACACTCAGAGGATTTCTTGTAGTCTCCGGCTACGGTGATGATGCCCTTGGAACTCGGCATCTTCATCTTGAGGTAGGCATAGTGGGGCACATCCATGAACTTGGCCAGAGCAGGTCGGCCAAGCAATGCGTGTTAAGGGCTCTCCAGATCCACTACTTCAAACCATATTGCTTCTCGGCAGAAATGATCCTTATCAGCAAAAAGAACATCTATTTGATCTTGCCGATTGGTGAGCAGGACAGGCCGGGTACGATGTCATGGAACACAGTTCGACTAAGCATGAGCTGCTTCGTCTTGATGTTCTGCTTCTCCATGGTGTCACGGTACAGTACGTTGATGCTGCTCCCGCCATCTATCAGCACGCCGGAGAAGCGGGCAGCTCGCCTTTCTGTCGTGAGAGTCGCGTCCAAAACCAATGCATAAGAGCCGGGAGACGGCATCACCTCTGGGTGATCGGCCCGGCTCCAACTGATAGGCTTCTCCGACCAGTGCATGAACTCAGGGTTGTTGGAGGCGACCGCGTTGACTTCTTGGTGCTGTCGGCACCGGCTGCGCCGGTCTTCAGGCTGGCTTGTAAAGATGATGTAGGCGGCATGCTCGTCAGGGAATTCGTCTTGAACATCCCCGACTGCTGGCCGAGCGGCCAGCTGCTGAGGAGCCAGAGGCGGCTGACCAGCAGGCGGAGGCAGCACCAGCCCTTCGCCCTTGGAGATTAGTGTGAGCCAGTGGCATTTCCGAGTCATGTGGTTGGACGCCTTCGCGCCGCTGTGGAACTTGCAGGGGCATCAAGGGCTTGCTCGTAGGATAAAGCCGGCTGCCAAGCCGGCCTGCCTCCCTTCTGCTTCTTAGGCGCGGGCCGCCCTTCGGGTTGTTCGTCTTCGACTGTGGTCAGTTGCCAACTGGTGGAAGGCGGCATAGGAGCCTTGCGCTTGTTGTCATTCTGGTACAGGCGTCGGCTGGAGTCTCTAGCCGGCGTCTTGGGAACCGGAGCGAGCACCTTCCCGGAGGCGTCTACCCGGAGCTCGGTCTTCATTGAATAGTCGGCCGTGGCGTACTTGTCTGCTATGACAAGCAGCTCGTCGAGGGTAGTCGGCTCGTCGCAGAGGAGTCGGTCCTTGAGGAGGGTGCCTTCTCGGCACCCGGCAGTGAAGTACTCTATGGCTTGAACCTCGTGCACCCCCTCGCAGGAGTTGCGGAGCTCGGCCCAATGCGTGAGGTAGTCGTGGGTTGATTCATTGGGCCCTTGAACACACAAGTAGAGCTGTCGGGGCTTGGGAGCGTGTTTGTAGGTGCTGGTGAAGTTGCGGATGAAAGCTTCGGTGAAGTCTAGCCAGCTGTTGATGTTGTAGGGCTTGAGGCTACTGAGCCAGGTGCGCACCGTGCCTTGGAGCTTGAGGGGGACATATTTCACGGCAACACGCCTGTTGCCGAATGCTATGCAAACTGCGGTGGAGTAGTCGATCAACCAATCTTCCGGCTTTACAGATCCGTTGTACTTGGGCGTGTCTCTTGGGAGCGAGAGTCCTTTGGGTAAGGGCTCATCGCGGATGCGGGGGCCAAAGCAAGGCGGACCGACATTGTCTTCTTCTTCTAGCGCCAGGGATCGCGCCAGGCGGTCGATCCGATGGTGGGCACCGTTCTTGCCGACTCCCTCGTGGCGGCCTAGTCGGCCGCTGAGAGTCGGATGCGTGACAGGCGGCGGGGTGGGGTATCTCTCCCCACGAGGCGGCGGAGGAGGCGGATCGCCCCGTCGCTCCACAGCTCGAGGGCGGCCTTCTGCGTCGGGCTCGATGTTGATTCGAGTCCGACTGCGACTAGCAGCCGGCTCCTTTTCTTTCCTGGTGCGGGCGCCACCTGTAGTCGGCGTTCGTGACGTTGCGCCGTGCTCTCGGCGTGGCGGGGGGGGGGGGCTTCCAGCACGGACGCCGGCTTCATGCCGCTCTGCGGCCGTGTCGATCAGCTGCTGGATGTGTCTGGTCGTGTAGGATAGCTCGTCGCCCCCAGTCCATTTAGCTCATCTACGATCGATTTTGTGGCGTGTTGGTTCTCGAGAGGCGTGGCATAGACTGGGTTGTCCGCTCCCAGCATGTCGGTGTTGTCCGCGCCGTGCTTCTTGACAATGTCGGCCCGGCTCGGCCCGTCGGGAGGCGGCGTGCCAAAGGCGGCGTGGTCGACTTCGCGCTGGTGAGCCTCGGTGAGGCATCTCATGGTGGCTATCTTCTGGCCCTCCGCAATAAGGGCAAGGCGGCGTGCTTCCAGCGCCTCGGCGTCGGCGTCGGCCGGGATGGGGGCGGACAAGTCATGCAGCGCCGCTTGCAGGGCGTCATGGGCGTTCTCGCCAGAGGTGACACCATGGCTGATGACTAGCACCTCACTGACGGTGCTGCCGCCGTTGTCGGCTCGAGGGAGAGGGTCGTCGAAGAACACCACGTTGGTGGGGAAAGCGTCAAGCGATGCCGTGTCGGAGTCGACAAGTATCGGGTTGGTGGAGCCAACCAACTCCAAATCCGCAGCAGGCTCACTAGAGACGTAGAGTTGGTCGAGGAGGCTGACGAGGCAGCTCTCGGGGTAGACGGTGCCCGCGTCGTACGCGGGTTCGTCAGAGATGCGAGCCTCGCCAAGGAGATCGGCGAGGCAGCTCGCCGCGCGTCGGGCAAGCGCCATCGGGCGTGCCGGGCTTACTACGCTCGCGGGGGAGAAAAAGGGTTCCCACCTAGAGTAGGTCTCCGGACGACGGTTCACCTGGCCCCATAGTGGGCGCCAAATGTCGGGTGGTTGGTGCGAGATATGCCAACGGGTGGCTTATCTTTGTGGGAGCCAATAATACATAGCCGGTGCCTGGAAACGGGATGAGGCGAAGACATGCACGCCGGCGAATCTTACCCAGGTTCGGGGCTCGCCATGGAGATAACACCCCTAATCCTGCTCTGCGGGGTCTCCGCATGTTCAGTAGATCAACAAGTGGCTACAAGAGGCTCCTTGAGCTGTTTGGCGAGAGGAAGAAGAAGGGCAAGGCTAGCTCTCTCCTCCCCTCAATGTTGTGGCTAAAACTATCAGAGTCCAACCCTTTGCATGGGTGCCCTGGGGGGTTTATATAGGCCTACCCCCGAGGGGTACAATGGTAATTCAGCTGGGCGTGGGCCCTAGCCGTCCGTGTCTATGTTCGTCGGTTTCTCAGCCGACCGCTGGGGCTTGCTGACTGGTGGGTCCCACCGGCTGCCGGCCTCCTGATCGACAGGTAGGCCCAACCGCTTGGGGGTCTTGTCGGGGGCTGGTTACTGTTCCCTCACTCTTGATGACGAGGGCTTTGTTGAGGTAAGCATGGATATAGTGCCGCCACCTGGCGGGCTCTCACTGTAGCCTTACCTCCTCTTGTCTCCTTAATGGTGCGCATACTTCGAGGGAGGGGGCGGGCCGGCTGGTGAGAGTCGGCTACGCCCCAGGCCGACTAGGGGAAGCGTGGCCGCCTTCGGGTGTCTCTCAGACCGAAGGGGCCCGCCGCCTGCGGGCCGTACTGACAGCCTGTCATGGGTGGCATCATGGTTAGCATGGCAACAGTGCCCCACCGGACGGGTCGTGGCTGACCCGTACAGCGTACTGTGGCCATGCGTGCTCCGTGATTTGGGGGTGGCAGGCTTCACTGTTGCCACGCCCCGTCCCATCTTCGTTATGTGGGTGCAGACTTTGAGGGCTGGATCTTGGCCGCCTATCGGGGGCCGGCTTCTTGGAGTCGGTCATCTCGTGGCCGGCTTCTTGGAGTCGGCCCCCTCGCGGCTTTCTTCATGAGGGTTTTAGGGCCGGGCCGCCTTTTGGTAGTCGCCTTGTGGGATAGCCGGCCGGGGGAAGGTGTCACGCCCAATATGCGACCCTATCCAAGAGGAACTCGAAGGTACCACCAAGGATAGACACGCATATTGAAACAATTTTGCAAGGTGGATATCAATACATCAACATTACATAAATAATTGGGGATATATAGAAAAGGCATACCATGCCACACCAATAAAACATCATCTTACATAAGGGCACCATCCGACTACAGATGAAACACAACCAAAAACTCAAACGACATCCACCCTGCTAGCCTAGGCTGCCGACCTGGAACCTATCCCCTGATCGAAGAAGAAGAAGAAGGAGAACTCCAAAACAAGGAACATCGCTCTCGCGTCATGATCATCGCAAAACATGTACCTGCAACTATTGTTGTAGTAATCTGTGAGCCACGAGGACTCAGCAATCCCATTGCCATGGGTATCAAGACTAGCAAAGCTTAATGGGAAAGGAAGGGGTAAAGTGGCGAGGTTGCAGCAGCGACTAAGCAAGTATGGTGGCTAACATACGCAAATAAGAGCGAGAAGAGAAGCAACGGAACGGTCGTGAAGCTAGCAATGATCAAGAGGTGATCCAGAACTCCTACTTACGTCAAACATAACCCAACACCATGTTCACTTCCCGGACTCCGCCGAGAAGAGACCATCACGGCTACACACACGGTTGATGCGTTTTAATTCGAGTCTGGTGTCAAGTTATCTACAACCGGATATTAACAAATTCCCATCTGCCACATAACCGTGGGCACGGCTCTCGAAAGTTTATACACTGCAGGGGTGTCCCAACTTAGCCCATGGTAAGCTCTCGCGATCAATGAAGGATATTCCTTCTCCCAGGAAGACCCGATCAGTCTCAGAATCCCGGTTTACAAGACATTTCAACAATGGTAAAACAATACCAGCAAAGCCGCCCGATGTATCGACAATCCCGATAGGAGTCGCACGTATCTCGTTCTCAGGACACACCAGATAAGCGAAGCGTACAGGTACTGACATAACCCAAGTTGCCAAGGGATGGTCCCGCACGATGCTCTAGTTTTGACCAACACTTAGACAAGCATTGGCCCGGGGTGGGGGCTAAAATAAAGATGACCCTCGGGTTAATTACTCCCAAGGGAAATGTATAGGTGGTAGGCAAATGGTAAAACCAATGTTGGGCCTTGCTGGAGGAGCTTTATTCAAGGCGAACTGTCAAGGGGGTCCCATAAATCACCCAACTGCGTTAGGGACGCAAAATCCGGGAACATAATACCGATATGACGGAAACTAGGACGGCAAGAGTGGAACAAAACACCAGGCATAAGGCCGAGCCTTCCACCCTTTACCAAGTATATAGATGCATTAATAATGTAAGAGATATTGTGATATCGCAACATAATCCTGTCCACCATGGAGCAATCTTCAACTTCACCTGCAACTAAAAACGCTATAAGAGGGGCTGAGCAAAGTGGTAACATAGCCAAGCAACGGTTTGCTAGGAAGGGTGAAAAGGTTAGAGGCTGACATGGTAGTTTGGGAGGCTTGAGGAACAAGTGATAGGAAGCGCAGCATAGCGATAGAACGAAGCAACTAGCATAGCAATGATAGTAGTGAGATCCAGGGTAACGGTCATCTTTCCTGAAATCCCGCTAGGAAGAAGAACGAGTCCATGAAGAAAACAAACGGATGAAGCCGAACCAAGCGTAGACGAACGAATCCTCACGATCGCAACGAAACAGGAACTATCGAGAAGAAGCACACAACATAGTAAACACACCACACATGGACAAGACATGATGCACAACCAATAATGATGCATGAAAAAGGCTACATGAAGCTACTCATGGCAAGAGATGATGCAAACAAGAGCAACACATCAAAGCAAGTTTAAATGAGGCCGGAAACAATATATAACAATTCCGGTAAGTCCTCATATGCAAGTTTAGAAATTGGTCCAGAACTGAATAACCTTATGTTCAAGTTGTTAAACAGCAAGTTAAGATGCACCAAGATGATCTACACGAAATTCTAGTCAAGTTACATATAAAGTTCATTTAATTCGGAGCTACAGCCTAGAAGATATGAGCAAAACAAGTTAAGCATGGCATTGGTGCAAAATGCATACAAACATCAAGAAAACACTCAAAACAAGTATGCAACATGATAATATGAAACTTCATGCAAAATCAAGCAAGTTTCATATAGATCACACTCAAAACGGCGCAACGGTTCAACACATACACACCATACAAGTTTAAAGGACAAACTGTCCAAAACAGCAAATAGTTATCTTGCAAGCATCAAAACGAAATGCTACAACACCTCAACATAAGAACAAAAGGCATAGGCATGAAGTACAGGTAAAGCATGACAAAACATGAACACTGAGCTATCTCCAGAAATCACTAGATCATGCTCAAAAGGACATGGCAAGATTGCAAATAATAACAGTTTCAGGCTTAGAAGAAATAACATCAGGTTGCAATGTTTAGGGCTATGAAACAACATGCTACAGAAACTTAACATGGCAAACAAAGGCATGGCATGCTAGTACTAAAGACAAAGAACAAAACTCCCTTACTAAACTAATTCTAAAGATCAACGAAAAGATGGTATCATCCATGCAAACATGGCAAATGATATGACAGATTCATACATGGCAGGAACAACAATAAGTAGGCATGTTGGTGAGCTTGTACCACTCACCACAGATAAATTCATGGCATTTGAAGGCAACCAACAGTAATAATACATGTTTGTGAAGCTAAGCATGGCAAGAGCAAGTTCATAGGGTGCACGGATCACTAGCAAAACACATGGCAAAACTGAACTAAAAAGTTAACAGGATGACAGCAACATTATTTAGCAAGTTTGGAGCAAGATAACAACAAGCTACAGCAGGCTATAAATGCAACCAGGGGCATGAATGGATAGAGCATCACATGTATAACAAAACATCCTTAGTGAACATCTCCAGATTATGCATAGAATGACTTGTAGCAGCAGGTTTACGTAGCATCATTATATAGCAGATTCAGCCTAGCAAAACAGCAACATCAAGTACCCTACTTCACGAGCTCGATGCACCCACTACAAGACTCACACAAATACATGGATTGCACCTATGTGAAGATGACATGATGTAGTTCAAAACACATGTAGAGATCAAGCTCATAGGATGCACACATCAAATGCAACAAAAATGACAAATCATCAAGTTATATAAGTTTCAGCAGATTAACATCATATATAGCACTCTTGCAACGATGATTCTGGCATCAACATGAGTCTCAAATGAACATGACGCAATGTAATGAAAAGTAGAACATCTCATGGCGAACATTTTGACATATTACACGCACAAAACGGAGCAGTATGCATGGAGTTATGATGCGATGAATAGTGCACCAGAATATGCATATTAAGGGACTTGGCAGGTTTTCTGAAGAAAAAAAAGGAATGCGCGCGGGATAACTAAATCGCGCACGAGCGGGTGTTTGCAGGCGGCTCACCATGGGGTCGGCCCAGTTTGCAAGGAGGGAGCCGGCTTGGTAGGCCGGCGCGCTGCTGGCCCGGGGAGATGGACCAGCGGGGGGGGGGCACGTGCAGAGGCACGGCTGTGCGTGTGCCCGCACACGTGCACGGTCAAGGAAGGTCGCGCCGGCGGCGGCTTCTGGCGATGGTGGACGGCGGCGGGGTCCGACGGGGCTGGCGAGGGCGGAGGAGGCCATGGGGGCGCGGTTCCGGCCGGATCCGGGCGGATCTGGCCCCTGGGAGTCCGTTCCCGGAGGCGGCGACAGCAGGGGAACCCCGGGCGGCGACGAGGGCCATGGCGGCGGCGGCCTGCAGGGTGCACGGGAGAGGTGAGGGAGGAAGGGGACGAGCAGGGGAAGGAGGAGAAGGCAGGGCGGCGAGCGAACCTAGCCTGGAGGAGCTTCGGCGGCGGCGAGGCGCGTCTCCGGCAGGATCCGGCGATGGCGCACGAGGTCGGGCTCCGGCGAGGCCTTCGGTGGCCAGAGCTCGACGTGTGGCGGCGGCCGGGCGCTCGGGCGCCTGCGGGCGGGCGGCGGAGCGACCTGGCCCGGGCGGGCCGGATCTGGGCCTGGCGGGCCCGTGGCATGGGATGGCGGCGGGGACAGGTGTCGTGCTGGGAGTGGCTGGGGGCGGCGGCGCGGGCATGTCCGGCGGCGGGCGGACACGTCCGGCGGCTGAGAGGGAGAGATGCTAGGGTTAGGGTAGGAAACATCCGCGAATTTCGGGGGGAGGGGCTAATTTATAGATTCTGGGAGCTAGGAGAGTCCAAATGAGTTGCGGTTTTCGGCCACGCGATCGTGATCGAACGGCGGAGAGCATGGATGGGGTTTGGATGGGTTTTGGGCCACTTTGGAGGGGTGTTGGGCTGCACACAAAAGAGGCTTTTACGGTTCCCCGGTTAACCGTTGGAGTATCAAACGGACTCCAAATGGCACGAAACTTGACAGGCGGTCTATCGGTGGTGTATCGAGGCCGCTTGGCAAATCTCGGGCCATTCCGAGAAAGTTTAACACCCGCTCACAAAAAGAGACAAGAGGGGAACGCCGGGGAACATAGGAGTGCTGGATTGCAAAACGGACAACGGAGAAAAAGCTCGGATGCATGAGACGAACACGTATGCAAAATCAAATGCACATGATGACATGGCAAAATGCAACACGCAAGCAAATCACATGGCAATGGCGGCGAATAACTGGTAGACACCTGGCGCATCGGATCCGGGGCGTCACAGAAGGCGGCCTCGTGTCTTGGGTGCTTGAAGGCTCGGTCGGCCTGTTATTTTTTGAAGAGCCAGTGGGAGCCGACTAGGCTACCCATGGTCATTTACTCCGAAAGGCTTGAATCCATGTCCACAAGGTTAAGAGCCTTGTGCTTTATCAACTGAGCAGTAGACCCTTCAATGATAAATGAAAATTTGTGTACCTTGAATTATTGATAGGAGCAATTGGTAGCCCCCAAGGGCCGGCTCATTATGATGTGATGTGTTGGGTCTTCAATGAGGTGAGCAAAAAATGACTTTGCATTAGCCCCCAAGTGTCATGGTGCATGCTTGCAGTGACATGAGACTTGCATATTTAATGCAATCTCAACTTGAATAATATAGCCCCCAAGTGCCGGGTTGTAAGCCTGCAGTGACTCGGGACTATTCCTTCAATTGTAGGATAAATCATATCCATTGTTAATATGATAGCCATTGCGCTAAAGCGACTTTGAAAACCTTAATCATAATACTGGTTGTTGATAACCATAATAAAAATCCAGCCATGTTGGCTATTAAAGAGTTGAATAATATACCCAATGATTTATAAGCGCATGATTCCAATGGCGCAATCCAAATATATACTGGCGACTTATAGGCCAAAGCGAGGCCGGGTCAATAAACACCGGATTATAAGTGATTATGTGCTAACAGCTTGATAACTGGAAGCCACACCGGGTTAAGAAACACCGGGTTGATGTAATGACATATAGTCTGGCCGGGTTAGTAAACACCGGTTTAACTTAGAACTTGATCAAAAAAGATATAAAACTTTGCAAAAAGCAAAAGCAAATAAACTTGTAGTCGAGGCTTTTCGAGGGCTGCCAGGCCAAAATTCAAGGCTTTTCATGGGCTGCCAGGCTGCTGAGTTAAACCATTTGACAGATGGGCCTCCAACTAACCAATCGTCGTTTTAACTTTGACAAGTTCAGTGTCCATATAAGAGTAACTTGTTAAACATTTGGCGGGTCATGCCAAGATTACCTGGATAGGAGTGGCTTACTTGATGAAGGCACGTTAACCTGGGGTTTTACGTGAATACACCAGGCTTCCAAGCCGTGGGTCGATACCCAATTACAAGGGTCCTTTCAAACTCTTTGTTACTTTACACAAAGAGCCCCCAAGTAACTTTGTGAGATGTGCTCAATGGGTGCCTATGTTTGAGTTGTGCGTAGTAACAAAACTCTCTTTGGCCCCTTGAGTGTGAAGCTCCCAAGCTTTGTTGTGGCATGATAGCCGGATTAATGAACAGGACTCCGCTTTGCAAGCAGAAGCCCCCATGTGATATATTTCTGAGATGTGCTTGCCGGGTGCCTATGTTTTAGTTGTGCTGTGCAACAAACTCTCTTTGACCCCTTATGATAGTATTGGCTTGATAGCTGCATCAAGAGGGTAGTAACGCTATGTTCTCTTTGATGAATACACCTATGTTTGAACAGGAAGCCCCCAAGTGATCATATAAAGATGAGCCCATAAGGCAGGATACCCATGTTTGAACCGCGCATCAGGGCAGCTGGTCCTCTTCGGCAACCTTTAACTTTTTGCAAAAGATAAATTCTTCTTGAACCGGGATTTTGAACCGGATATTGAGAGCGTTAGAGCTGTATGCGAGACATCTTTCCCTTGAACCAGACCTTAAACCTTAATCTTTATTTTCAGCTGGAATTTTTCTGACGGTCTTTAAACTCAAACTTGCGAGAAGTTAATTCTTTTTTTTTGAAACGGAAATTTCTGACGACCCTCATATTTTCATCAATATGGTAATAGCCTCCGGGACCGGGTTATCTTTCCCTCCAATCGCCCTGGGGTTCTTTACTTCACTGAAAACCGACAATATTTGCTGAGTCATATCATTGTAGCCCCCGAGTCTCAAGGTGACTCGAGGATTTGGTTTTTGATTCTCCGTGTTTGACCATAGCAGAAGGTGTATATCATTGATGTTGATAACACGATGTGAATCCATAGAAACTTGAGGTGACTGCGGCGGGTTATAAATGATCCCGTACGAGCCGTGTCAGCAACTTGGCCAATGGTTCCTTCCAACTGGCAATTTGAAGTTAACCAAACTATACTGGCGGCGATTTGTGCGCCTGCCCAATGAGCCACCCAGTGCAGACGACGGTTGATAGAATATGATAATTTGTCTCCAATTTGTTGAAAGAAAAACCGGGCTACCCAAGCTGTGACTTGCTCATACTCAATAAACAGCCCACGCAGACAGGTATGGCCCGGTATGTTGATGTAGACCGGACTGCGGGACGGCAGCCTGTGCATGCGTTATTGGGTAATTCGCACGGTCGAGCAGACGGATAAATCGGCCGCGGCGTTGAAAACCGGTGCGAGCGAGCAAGTTGTCCTCCGCGTTGTAAACCGGCGCGTACGCATGAACCGGTGGCCAGGGAGAACGGGCGAGACGTTCGTAGTGTTGTAAGGTGATGCGGATGGGCGAGTGGGCCGGCCCGTTGATGTAAATCGGACCGTGATACGTGTGTCCGTGAATGGCATAAAAATTGTTCTCTGTAAAAATATTACAGGACAGAGTAATTGTTCTTTGAAGAAAATAATATGTGCTGATAAAACAGACTGAAATGGATATCACCTGGTATTTTTTGTCGGATGATCATGGATACTGGTGTGGATAATGCTGGACGTGCTTGGATCAAAAATAGCCGGACAGATGTATGTCTAATGTAGCACTAGCACCCACGTGGGTCTTCCTTTTCTTTTCCCCCCTTCTTTAAATATCGATTGGCCATTGAGATCCAAGTCAATGTGCTTGATACACAGCAAGCGTTCATTAGTAATTGAGGCATGTGGATACCAATGCTACCACTGCTGCTGAATAATGGTTTTCTTGCAGTGTATCAGACTGATCATCAGAGTTGCTCGTCCGGGCACAACAATTAAAAATAGATCCAGCATCCAGTATCCCTTGGCCTGTCTCATGACACATCAACACATTAGTAGACAAGACTAAGTCAATCCGCCGGAGAAGAACGTGACCACGAGCGCCTAGCCAGCCATTAACGATTACATCTAGTGGCTGCGTGCCTCCATACGGCGCTCCACCCGGCTGCTCGTCGTGAAAATAAGAGCATTAGTGCATGCTGAAAGTTGAGCATACACACACCTATTGCAATCTTAATAAGGCAGTGAAAGCGCCGATCAGCGCGACTGCGAGACCGGCTTGCGGAGAGACCGCGGCAGAAACAGCAGACAGCTTAGAGCAACGGAGACTCAAGGCCACGGAGGCGAGGTCAACTCAGGGCCGGCTTGAAATTGCGGGGCTGACTCAGAGGTGAACGCAGCACAAGGCCAGAGGCGGCTCGGCAGCGACCATCAGGTTGTAGCCTTGGAAACACAGGCGTGGTTTCAGTCAGAGGAGGGCGGGTTAATTCGGCGCTTTGGGAAAGCAGAGGCGAGGCCAGCGGAGACGTAACTGATGAGTAGTAGCAGAAGCAAAGCCGAGGCGGCCGGCGGTTTAGCGGTGATGGTTACGGTGATTGATGCTGAGGCGAAGGAGACTCGCAGCTCAAATCGAGACTGAGTAGTGGTAGCTCGAAGCGGCGCGAGACGTGGGGCGCCGAGGCAGAAAGGTGGTGCCAGCACGGCGGAGCCCGCAGACTAAACCAGCGGTGGGTCGCGTCGCCGTGCCTTGAGCGTAGCACGCCTGGACGGACGGAGAAGAGTGGAGGCGGTGAGGTGAGACCGTGCGGACGCTGCGGCTCACGGCCAGCCCAACAAGGCCCATCTTGGCGGTTCATAGCGAGCCCGCGGCGACGACTTGAAGCGGAGCCATGACTAGAAAGGCGACAGTTTGGCGACGGCAGTAGCGACGCCAAGCCATGGCGATTTATGAGGCAACAAAGGCCGCAAGCGGCTTGGCTGCTCAGAACGCATCAGAGGCCAAGGTGGACGGCTAACTCGCCGGCGACAGCTCCCGGAGGTGCGATGCAGGATGACGGAGAGTTGTAGGCGCATGACCGCACGAGGGCACTTGAAGAAGCAGGGCCGCTTGACGCCGGGCGCGGGGCGCGAGGTCGACGGAGAAACGCCAGCGAGCGGTTGACCCGGCAAAGTGCGACGGCGGTTTGTATCTTGCATCGGTAACAAGGAACGAGGCGCCGGGCGGTTTGTATCTTGCAACAGACGCTGGGTTGGCCCGGCACATCAACGGTGGCATTTTGAGGCGGAGGGCCAGTGAAGGCGATTCGTCGGCCAAGTCGTGGCCACTTAAGTCGACGAGGCAGCGGTGACTCTGTGCAAGTGGCGACTCAAGGCCGCGAGGGGTGGACGGTGGAGGAATCCGGTTTACTGTCTTATCCGTTTCCAGATCGTAGACTTGTAGCTATACCTATAGCTTATAACAACAACTTGTGGTAAAAAATAATACTTGGACCATCCACCGTGACAGCAGTATAGATCGACAGTTTGTGCTAGCACGTCCGACGTTGTTTTAATATCTTTTGATTTTTGCAGAACCTGTGGTCAGCAGATTGGACGAACCTTATAATCTCCCGGGAGTAGTAGCTATTCCTGTTTATTGAAAACCAGCGGCAGGGGAACTTTGGCGAATCCGACCGTGTAGCAAATCAACTCTTTGTCAACCCCCGGACTCAACACAGGATCGGTTTCGGTGGATCACCTTGTCACGTTTTAGCGGCACAGAGGACGGGACCCTAACCTCTTGACTTCAAAACCCCTCGTGCTGTAATAAACTCCAAAGTTAGTCATGATTTTGACCATCAAACCATCTTTTTCTTATCTGACCAATCACGCGCTTCTCGATCCCCGAAAAGTCATCCCTCCAAGAACTCAATATCACCGTGCGCTCGACCCAACGTGGGCGCCAACTGTCGTGGAAATAACACGTCAGATGTCCTTAGTGTGAGGACTTAGTCGCGAGGCCAACACATCTATGTGGTAGCTTGAGAGGGGTTGAGCGGAATCGAGAGACGCAACACAGGACAAGGGTTTAGACAGCTTTGGGCCCCGGGAAACATCATCCGGTAACAACCCTACATGCTGTTTGAGGCTAGATCTCATTATCATCACGAGGGAGTCGCCGTAAACCGGCTCTCCTCTAGTTTTGTCTAGCCCTAGAGATTGTTTCCTGCTCCTCCCTTTTTGGGGAGTCCTGCCCCTCCTTATATAATTTAAAGGGGCGGGTTACATGTAGAGTCCATCTCGGACTAAGAGATAAACTATTTTGACTTCCCTTCCTGGGCTTCTTAACGTCTGCCGGTTTAACATTGTCTGTCGTTTTAACATGGTCTGCCGGTTTAACAATCACCGGTTTACCGTCTGTCTTAGCCATCTGTCTTAACTGTCTGCCGGTTTAACACCCGCCCCGGTTTACCAAGTCCCAGCCGGATTATGACTCCGGCTGGTTCATACCGCGGGGTATATCCCCGACAGGGCGTCTCCAGAGTTGCCTCCCCCTGCTCTGGGATCCTTTGGGACAACACCTCCATGTCATCCGTAGGCCGAGGGGAAGTGGCCGTCGGGAGCGAATTCATTGCTGAATCGCTCAAAGACCCATCCGAAGAGGATACCTCAGGATGGGCCCTGGCCGGACTGCATATACATGTTCGGTGTTATAACAAGCTGTGAAGCTAAGTTGCACTAGAGGTATTGCAGAGTACGGATACTTACGATCTCACCAGGGGCTTGGCCCTGTAGGCGGTGGTTGTGGAGTGGTCCGGAGGGAGGGTCCGTCCCTTCTTGGACCCTTCGGCCTCCCCGAAAAGGGTAGCCTTCCTCTTCTTCCCCCCTTTGTTTTTGGGGAGAGGGTTTTCCTCCTCCTCCTCCACCTCGTTGTGGTTGAAGAAGTGCTCCCTGGTGCATTTGGACGATGTGTCCCGCACCATGTTACGCCGGGAACTTCGTCTGGTCCCCGTGGCCTTTTTCTTGGCCTTCTTCTCCGGAACCTCATAGGGTGCCGGAGCCAGCATCTCCGTCAGGAGTTCGTCTGCTGGGTCCATAGGCAACGGAGCCGGACAGTTGATCCGCTCCGCCCTAGCCACATATTCCTGTCAAAATTAGCACAGTGGCCTAAGTTTCTCCCAAAAATATACTGGGGAAAGTCACATCTTGAAATGTAGAATACTTACCGCGTTGGCCTAGCGCCTGGCGCTAAGTCTGCGGTCCTCAGAGATGTGGGGAGGAACCTCACTGGCCTTGAACAACACCTTCCATGCGTCTTTATGCGTCGTGTCAAAGAGCTCTTACAGTGTCTGGTGTTGGGCCGCATCGAACTCCCACAGGTTGAATGCCCGTCTCTGACACGGGAGAATCCGGTGGAATAGCAGAACCTGGATCACATTGACCAGTTTGATACTCTTGGTTATCATGTTTTCGACACAGTTCTGGAGTCCGGTCAGCTCCGCAGATGCGCCCCAGGCTAGGTCCTTCCTCTTCCAAGAAGTGAGCCGCAAAGGGATGCCGGATCGTAATTCAGGGGCCGCCACCTAGTTGGCGTCGCATGGCTCAGTGATATAGAACCACCCCGGTTGCCACCCTTTGTAACGCCCCGGATGTAACTTTCCATATTTGTAACTCCAACACTTGCCATTTTCGGCTATGTGCTATGATATTCCCTCCGTGGTTGGGTTTTGTTTTTCATTTTGCATTTTGTTCATGTCATGCATCTCATATCATGTCATCATGTGCATATCATTCGCATACGTGTTTGTCTCATGCATCCGAGCATTTTCCCCGTTGTCCGTTTTGCAATCCGACACTCCCACATGCACCGGTGCACACCTCTTGTCTCTTTTTGTGAGTGGGTGTTAAACATTCTCGGAATGGACCGAGGCTTGCCAAGTGGCCTTGGTACATCACTGGTAGACCACCTGTTAAGTTTCGTGCCATTTGGAGATCATTTGATACTCCAACGGTTAACCGGGTAACCGCGAAGGCCTCTTGTGTGTTGCAGCCCAACACCCCTTCAAAACAGCCCCAAACCCCATCTAAGTCACTTCCATGCTCTCTGTCGTCGGATCACGATCATGTGGGCGAAAACTACACCCCATTTGGAGCTTCCTAGCTCCTTCTACCTATAAATATAGCCTCCCCCAAAAAATTCCGGATCAAGTCCACCCCTAACCCTAGCCCCGCTCCTCTCCTCGCCGCCGGACCTGTCCGATTTGGGCCGGACACGTCCGTCCGTCGCCCCGGACCAACCGGGAGCTGCCACGTGGCAGCTCCGGCGCCCGCCGCCGCCGTGGCCCGGAGAGCCCGCCCCGGGCCCCCCGAGCCCGTACGCCGCCGCCCGC
>NC_041391.1:110977765-110979996 GCF_002162155.2 Triticum dicoccoides | reverse complement strand
CTGCGCCCGCGGCCCCGCGGCCCCTCGCCGCCCGCGCCCTCCTCCTCCGGATCCGGTCAGCCCTCCTCCTCCTCTGGCCTTCTCCTTGCTCTCAGGCAGCAACTCCGGCGAGGATCCGGCATGCCTCGACGTCCATGCCCGGTTCCAGATCTGGAACCCTAGAGGTTGACCCCGAAATCCTCTCAAGTCTTTTTTGTCACATTATCATGCCATATTCATCGTGTGATAACTTTGCACCCGTGGCTCCGTTTTGGGCGTGTAGCATACCGAATTGTTCGCCTCGATTAGTACATCATTTCATCTCATAGCATCATTTTCATTTGAGCTAATCTTGATGCCTGAAATGCTGTTGGAAGAGGGCTATGCCTGAAATGCCTGAACATGCACTTTTGTCATTTTTGCCATGATTGATGTGTGCATCTTATCAACTTCAGCCCTACATGTGTTTTGAACTATGCCATGCCAACTTTAAGGGGGTGTATGCCATGTATTTTTGTTATCAATGTGGTGACTAGCACAAGCATGCAAACTAGTCTTCGTGATGTTGCTGATTTCGGTCCCTGTTCTGGTGTTATTTTTATGCCATGTAAACTTGATGCTACAGAGAGATCCATGCATATTTTGAGATACTTCAGTAAGGCTGTTTTGAACATATGGTTATGATCTATCTATCCATGCACCTGTTTGCAATTATGGAGTAGTCTAGCATGTCATTTTCTTGCTCTACTTTTGCTACAAAATATTTCCTGGCAGATCGTTTACATGATATTCAATTTTGCCAAGGTTGTTGTAGATGATCCTTGCATGCTATGATCTTGTCTTGCCATGTTTAGTTTCACAAACATGTATTATTGCTGATGCTATGATCATCTTGTCATGCAATGAATTGTGGTGAGTGAATCAAGCTCGCAAAGATGCCTTCATAATGTTGTCAATGCCATGCCCAGTTTGCTGAATCTGTTAATGAAACTTGCTATGTTTACATGGGTGCCATCATTTCTTCTGGTCCTTTATGGCTCATGGCCAGTAAGGGACTTTTGGTCTATGCTTTGAGTAGAATCATGTCATGCCTTGTTTTGCTATTATATGTTCCTGTAGCATGTTGAATGCTTGCTCTGAACATTGCTACCTGATGTTGTTTATGCCATGTCCCTGCTGTTATCTTTTGCCCTTTTTCCATGGTTGTTTGAACCTGTTATGTTGTGATTTAGCCGTAGCTCAGTGTTCCTCTTTTGTCAAGCATCTCCTGTAGATCACTGTCATATGCTTTGTTGTTATGTTGGGGTGCTGTAGCATAGTTTCTTCATGTATTCTAAGTGCTGTCGTGCTGTTAATCGCAGATTTGTGTCATTCTTGTTTTGCTTGCCATTTGCAAACCGTGCATCCGATTCCAGTGATCTTTATATCGATTTCAACCGAAATCATCTCATCTTTCCAGCGGCATACTTGGTTTGCCAAGTTGATTCCTTGTTCATCATTTTTCCTTCCGAAGCACGCATATGTATTGCATATCACATCTCGCATATCTTGTCATGCATTGCATCATGTTGCTTGTGCATTGCTCCATGTTTGATTGTGGTTCCATTGCTTGTGTTCTTGCTTTGGGTAGAGCCGGGAGACGAGTACGTGCACGAGGAACCTGTTGAGAATGCTAACGAGGATCAAGCTTTCGACAACCCTGAGAACTTTGCAGGCAAGATGACCATACCCTCGACATCACTTCTATCTTTGCTTTGCTAGTTGCTCGCTCTATCGCTATGTTAGCTCTACCTACCACTTGTTTATCATGCCTCCCATATTGCCATGTCAAGCCTCTAACCACCCTTTTCCTAGCAAACCATTGCTTGGCTATGTCACCGCTTTTGCTCAGCGCCTCTTATAGCGTTTCTAGTTGCAGGTGAAGATGAAGTTTGTTCCTTGTTGGAACATGGATACTTTGGGATATCACAATATCTCTTGTTTAACTAATGCACCTATATACTTGGTAAAGGGTGGAAGGCTCGGCCTTATGCCTGGTGTTTTGTTCCACTCTTGCCACCCTAGTTTCTGTCATACCGGTGTTATGTTCCTTGATTTTGCGTTCCTTACGCGGTTGGGTGATTTGTGGGAACCCCTTGATAGTTCGCTTTGAATAAAACTCCTCTAGCAAGGCCCAACCTTGGTTTTACCATTTGACTACCTACCACTTTTCCCTTGGGTTTTCGCGAGCCCGAGGGTCATCTTTATTTTAG
>NC_041391.1:110950120-110977446 GCF_002162155.2 Triticum dicoccoides | reverse complement strand
GCCTGCGGGGCCACCTCGGGGAAACTCGAAGTCTGGTTTTACTCGTAGCCTGTCTCATCCGGTGTGCCCTGAGAATGAGATATATGCAGCTCCTATCAGGATTTGTCGGCACAGTCGGGTGGTCTTGCTGGTCTAGTTTTACCATTGTCGAAATGTCTTGCGAACCGGGATTCCGAGACTGATCGGGTCTTCCTGGGAGAAGGTATATCCTTTGTTTACCGTGAGAGCTTATGATGGGCTAAGTTGGGACACCCCTTTAGGGTATTATCTTTCGAAATCCGTGCCCGCGGTTATGAGGCAGATGGGAATTTGTTAATGTCCGGTTGTAGAGAACTTGACACTTGACTTAATTAAAATGCATCAACCGTGTGTGTAGCCGTGATGGTCTCTTCTCGACGGAGTCCGGGAAGTGAACACGGTTTGGGTTATGTATGCACGTAAGTAGTTTCAGGATCACTTCTTGATCACTTCTAGCTTCTCGACCGATGCGTTGCTTCTCTTCTCGCTCTCACTTCTTGATCACTTCTAGCCACCATATATGCTTAGCGCTTGCTGCATGCTCCACCATATTACCCCTTTCGTACCTACAAGCTTAAATAGTCTTGATCTCGCGGGTGTGAGATTGCTGAGTCCCTGTTGCTCACAGATTCTACCAAAACAGATGCATGTACCGATGATACCAGCGCAAGTGGCTCAATCGAGCTCAAGTGGGAGTTTGATGAGGACCTTGGTCGTTACTACGTTTCGTTTCCAAATGATCAGTTGAGGGGCCCAGTTGGGACAATCGGGGATCTAGCATTTGGGGTTGTCTTCTTTTCATTTCGATTTGACCGTAGCTGGTCTATGAGTGTATTTTGGATGATGTATGAACTTATTTATGTATTGTGTGAAGTGGCGATTGTAAGCGAACTCTCTTTATCCCATTCTTGTTCATTACACGGGATTGTGTGAAGATGACCCTTCTTGCGACAAAACCACCATGCGGTTATGCCTCTAAGTCGTTGAAATGATCTAGATGACGACTAGAGGGGGGGTGAATAGGAGTTTTAAAACTTTTACGGATTTGGCTTTATCCTAATGCGGAATTAAACTAATGGATACTTTTCAAGCACAAATCCTAAATATGCTAGGCTCAACTAAGTGCACCAACAACCTATGCTAAACAAGATAGGCAATTAAGCAAACTAGCAAGCACAAACTATATCACAAGATATGGAAATGACGGAACAACAGAGCAATTCAACTATCACAAGATATATCAATATGGGCAAGTATGAATTGCGGAAAGTAAAGGGTGTGGGTATGAGATAACCACAAGTGAGTCGGGGACGCGGATTTATCCCGAAGTTCACACTCGTGAGAGTGCTAATCTCCGTTAGAGCGGTGCCGAAGCCAAAGCTCCGGGGCGTCACCAAGTGACTCACCGTATTCTCCCTTTCGAGTCACCCCCAACGGATGTGCCTCGGTTCGCTCGGGGTTGGTCTTGAAGGCGACCACCACACTGTTGGGTTTTGTAGTAATTTCAAAAAATTTCCTACGCTCACGCAAGATCATGTGATGCATTGCAACGAGGGGAAGAGTATTGTCTACGTACCCTACGCAGACCGACTGCGGAAGCGATGACATGACGTAGAGGAAGTAGTCGTACGTCTTCACGATCCAACCGATCAAGCACCGAAACTACGGCACCTCCGAGTTCGAGCACACGTTCAGCTCGATGACGATCCCCGGACTCCGATCCAGCAAAGTGTCGGGGAAGAGTTCCGTCAGCACGACGGCGTGGTGACGATCTTGATGAACTACAGCAGCAGGGCTTCGCCTAAACTCTGCTACAGTATTATCGAGGAATATGGTGGCAGGGGGCACCGCACACGGCTAAGGAATCGATCACGTGGATCAACTTGTGTTAACTTGTGTGTTTAGAGGTGCCCCTGCCTCCGTATATAAAGGAGCCAAGGGGGAAGGGGGCGCCGGCCAAGAGGGAGAGGCGCAGGAGGAGTCCTACTCCTACCGGGAGTAGGACTCCCCCCCCAATCCTATTCCAACTAGGATTCCCAAGGGGGAAAGAGGGAGAGGGGTGGCCGGCCACCTCTCCTAGTCCTAATAGGACTAGGGGAAGGGGGGAGGCGCGCAGCCCCCTTGGGCTGCCCCTTTCTCCTTTCCACTAAGGCCCATGATGGCCCATATGGCTCCCGGGGGGTTCCGGTAACCTCCCGGTAACCCGGTAAAATCCCGATTTCACCCGGAACACTTCCGATGTCCAAACATAGACTTCCAATATATCAATCTTTATGTCTCGACCATTTCGAGACTCCTCGTCATGTCCGTGATCACATCCGGGACTCCGAACAATCTTCGGTACATCAAAATGCATAAACTCATAATATAACTGTCATCGTAACCTTAAGCGTGCGGACCCTACGGGTTCGAGAACAATGTAGACATGACCGAGACACGTCTCCGGTCAATAACCAATAGCGGGACCTGGATGCCCATATTGGCTCCTACATATTCTACGAAGATCTTTATCAGTCAGACCGCATAACAACATACGTTGTTCCCTTTGTCATCGGTATGTTACTTGCCCGAGATTCGATCGTCGGTATCCAATACCTAGTTCAATCTCGTTACCGGCAAGTCTCTTTACTCGTTCCGTAATACATCATCTCACAACTAACATATTAGTTGTAATGCTTGCAAGGCTTATGTGATGTGCATTACCGAGAGGGCCCAGAGATACCTCTCCGACAATCGGAGTGACAAATCCTAATCTCGAAATACGCCAACCCAACATCTACCTTTGGAGACACCTGTAGTACTCCTTTATAATCACCCAGTTACGTTGTGACGTTTGGTAGTACCCAAAGTGTTCCTCCGGTAAACGGGAGTTGCATAATCTCATAGTCATAGGAACATGTATAAGTCATGAAGAAAGCAATAGCAACACACTAAACGATCGGGTGCTAAGCTAATGGAATGGGTCATGTCAATCAGATCATTCTACTAATGATGTGACCTCGTTAATCAAATAACAACTCATTGTTCATGGTTAGGAAACATAACCATCTTTGATTAACGAGCTAGTCAAGTAGAGGCATAATAGTGACACTCTGTTTGTCTATGTATTCACACATGTATTATGTTTCCGGTAAATACAATTCTAGCATGAATAATAAACATTTATCATGATTATAAGGAAATAAATAATAACTTTATTATTGCCTCTAGGGCATATTTCCTTCAGTCTCCCACTTGCACTAGAGTCAATAATCTAGTTCACATCGCCATGTGATTTAACAACAATAGTTCACATCACCATGTGATTAACACCCATAGTTCACATCGCTATGTGACCAACACCCAAAAGGGTTTACTAGATTCAGTAATCTAGTTCACATCGCTATGTGATTAACACCCAAGGAGTACTAAGGTGTGATCATGTTTTGCTTGTGAGAGAATCTTAGTCAACGGGTATGTCATATACAGATCCGTAAGTATTTTGCGAATTCTATGTCTACAATGCTCTGCACGGAGCTACTCTAGCTAATTGCTCCCACTTTCAATATGTATCTAGATCAAGACTTAGAGTCATCTAGATTAGTGTCAAACTTGCATCGGCTTAACCTTGTACGACGAACCTTTTTCCATAATCGAGAAACATATCCTTAGTCCTTTTCAGGTATTTCAGGATGTTCTTGACCGCTGTCCAGTGATCCACTCCTGGATTACTTTGGTACCTCCCTGCTAAACTTATAGCAAGGCACACATCAGGTCTGGTACACAGCATTGCATACATGATAGAGCCTATGGCAGATGCATAGGGAACATCTTTCATATTCTCTCTATCTTCTGCAGTGATCGGGCATTGAGTCTTACTCAATTTCACACCTTGTAACACAGGCAAGAACCCTTTCTTCGCTTGATCCATTTTGAATTTCTTCAAAATTTTGTCAAGGTATGTGCTTTGTGAAAGTCCAATTAAGCGTCTTGATCTATCTCTATAGATCTTAATGCCTAATATGTAAGCAGCTTCACCGAGGTCTTTCATTGAAAAACTTTTATTCAAGTATCCCTTTATGCTATCCAGAAATTCTATATCATTTCCAATCAGTAATATGTCATCCACATATAATATCAGAAATGCTACAGAGCTCCCACTCACTTTCTTGTAAATACAGGCTTCTCCGAAAGTCTGTATAAAACCAAATGCTTTGATCACACTATCAAAACGTTTATTCCAACTCCGAGAGGCTTGCACCAGTCCATAAATGGATCGCTGGAGCTTGCACACTTTGTTAGCTCCCTTTGGATCGACAAAACCTTCCGGTTGCATCATATACAACTCTTCTTCCAGAAATCCATTCAGGAATGCAGTTTTGACATCCATCTGCCAAATTTCATAATCATAAAATGCGGCAATTGCTAACATGATTCGGACGGACTTAAGCATCGATACGAGTAAGAAAATCTCATCGTATTCAACACCTTGAACTTTGTCAAAAACCTTTTTCGACAAGTCTAGCTTTGTAGATAGTAACACTACTATCAACGTCCGTCTTCCTCTTGAAGATCCATTTATTCTTAATGACTCACCGATCATCGGGCAAGTCAATCAAAGTCTACACTTTGTTCTCATACATGGATCATATCTCAGATTTCATGGCCTCAAGCCATTTCGTGGAATTTGGGCTCTTCATTGCTTCCTCATAGTTCGTAGGTTCATCATGGTCTAGTAACATGACTTCCAGAACATGATTACCGTACCACTCTGGTGCGGATCTTACTCTGGAAGACCTACGAGGTTTGGTAGTAACTTGATCTGAAGTTTGATGATCATCATCATTAACTTCCTCACTTATTGGTGTAGGAATCACTGGAACTGATTTCTGTGATGAACTACTTTCCAATAAGGGAGAAGTTATAATTACCTCATCAAGTTCTACTCTCCTCCCACTCACTTCTTTCGAGAGAAACTCCTTCTCTGGAAAGGATCCATTTTAGCAACGAATGTCTTGCCTTCGGATCTGTGATAGAAGGTGTACCCAACAATTTCCTTTGGGTATGAAGACGCACTTCTCCGATTTGGGTTCGACCTTATCAGGATTAAACCTTTTTCACATAAGCATCGCAGCCCCAAACTTTAAGAAACAACAGGTTAGGTTTACTGCTAAACCATAGTTCATACAGTGTCGTCTCAACGGATTTAGATGGTGCCCTATTTTAAAACGTGAATGCAGCTGTCTCTAATGCATAACCCTAAAACGATAGTGGTAAAGAGATATCATAGATCGCACCATATCAAATAAAGTGCGGTTACGACGTTCGGACACACCATAACGATGTGGTGTTCCAGGTGGCGTGAGCTGTGAAACTATTCCACATTGTTTTAATTGAAGACCAAACTCGTAACTCAAATATTTGTCTCCGCGATCAGATCGCAGAAACTTTATTTTCTTGTTACGATGATTTTTCCACTTCACTCTGAAATTCTTTGAACCTTTCAACTATTTCAGACTTATGTTTCATCAAGTAGATATACCCATATCTTCTCAAATCATCTTGTGAAGGTCAGAAAGCAACGATGCTTGCCACGAGCAACAGCACTCATTGGATTGCATACATCGGTATGTATTGTTTCCAACAAGTCAGTAACTCGTTCCATTGTTCCGAAGAACGGAGTTTTAGTCATCTTGCCCAAAAGGCACGGTTCGCAAGCATCAAATGATTCATAACCAAGTGATTCCGAAAATCCATCTTTATGGAGTTTCTTCATGCGCTTTACACCGATATGACCCAAACGGCAGTGCCACAAATAAGGTGCACTATCATTATTAACTTTGCATCTTTTGGCATCAATATTATGAATATGTGTATCACTATGATCGAGATCCAATGAATCATTTTCATTGGGTGTGTAACCATATAAGGTTTTATTCATGTAAATAGAACAACAGTTTATTCTCTTACTTAAATGAATAACCGTATTGCAATAAACATGATCAAATCATATTCATGCTCAACGCAAACACCAAATAACATTTATTTAGGTTCAACACTAATCCCGAAAGAATAGGGAGTGTGCGATGTTGATCATATCAATCTTGAAACTACTTTCAACACACATCATCACTTCACCCTTAACTAGTTTCTGTTTATTCTGCAACTCCCGTTTCGAGTTACTACTCTTAGCAACTAAACCAGTACCAAATACCGAGGGGTTGCTATAAACACTAGTAAAGCACACATCAAACACCTGTATATCAAATATACCCTTTTTTACTTTGCCATCCTTCTTATCCACCAAATATTTAGGGTAGTTCCGCTTCTAGTGACCATTTCCTTTGCAGTGTAAGCACTCAGTTTCAGGCTTTGGTTCAGCTTTGGGCTTCTTCGTGGGAGTGACAACTTGCTTGTCAATCTACTTGAAGTTCCCCTTTCTTTCCCTTTGCCCTTTTCTTGAAACTAGTGATCTTGTCAACCATCAACACTTGATGCTCTTTCTTGATTTCTACCTTCGTTGATTTCAACATCACGAAGAGCTCGGGAATCATTTTCATCATCCCTTGCATACTATAGTTCATCACGAAGTTCTACTAACTTGGTGATGGTGTCTAGAGAATTCTGTCAATCACTATCTTATCTGGAAGATTAACTCCCACTTGATTCAAGCGATTGAAGTACCCAGACAATCTGAGCACATGCTCACTAGTTGAGCGATTCTCCTCCATCTTTTAGCTATAGAACTTGTTGGAGACTTCATATCTCTCAACTCGGGTATTTGCTTGAAATATTAACTTCAATTCCTGGAACATCTCATATGGTCCATGACGTTCAAAACGTCTTTGAAGTCCCGATTCTAAGCCGTTAAGCATGGTGCACTAAACTATCAAGTAGTCATCATATTGAGCTAGCCAGACGTTCATAACTTCTGCATCTGCTCCTGCAATAGGTCTGTCACCTAGCGGTGCATTAAGGACATAATTCTTCTGTGCAGCAATGAGGATTTAACCTCAGATCACGGATCAAATCCGCAACTTTGCTACTAACATTTTTCAACACAATTTTCTCTAGGAACATATCAAAATAAACACAGGGAAGCAACAACGCGAGCTATTGATCTACAACATGATTTGCAAAATACTACCAGGACTAAGTTCATGATAAATTTAAGTTCAATTTAATCATATTACTTAAGAACTCCCACTTAGATAGACATCCCTCTAATCCTCTAAGTGATCACGTGATCCAAATCAACTAAACCATGTCCGATCATCACGTGAGATGGAGTAGTTTCATCGGTGAACATCATTATGTTGATCATATCTACTATATGATTCACGCTCGACCTTTCGGTCTCCGTGTTCCGAGGCCATATCTGCATATGCTAGGCTCGTCAAGTTTAACCTGAGTATTCTGCGTGCGCAACTGTTTTGCACCCGTTGTATTTGAACGTAGAGCCTATCACACCCGATCATCACGTGGTGTCTCAGCACGAAGAACTTTCGCAACGGTGCATACTCAGGGAGAACACTTCTTGATAATTTAGTGAGAGATCATCTTATAATGCTACCGTCAATCAAAGCAAGATAAGATGCATAAAAAGATAAACATCACATGAAATCAATATAAGTGATATGATATGGTCATCATCATCTTGTGCTTGTGATCTCCATCTCCGAAGCACCGTCATGATCACCATCGTCACCGGCGCGACACCTTGATCTCCATCGTAGCATCGTTGTCGTCTCGCCAATCTTATGCTTTCACGACTATCACTACCGTTTAGTAATAAAGTAAAGCATTACATCGCAATTGCATTGCATACAATAAAGCGACAACCATATGGCTCCTGCCAGTTGCCGATAACTTGGTTACAAAACATGATCATCTCATACAATAAAATTCAGCATCATGCCTTGACCATATCACATCACAACATGCCCTGCAAAAACAAGTTAGACGTCCTCTACTTTGTTGTTGCATGTTTTACGTGGCTGCTACGGGCTTAAGTAAGAACCAATCTCACCTACGCATCAAAACCACAACGATAGTTTGTCAAATAGACTCCGTTTTAACCTTCGCAAGGACCGGGCGTAGCCATACTTGGTTCAACTAAAGTTGGAGAGGCAGTCGCCCGCAAGCCATCTCTGTGCAAAGCACGTCGAGGGAACCGGTCTCGCGTAAGCGTACGCGTAAGGTTGGTCCGGGTCGTCTCGTCCAACAATACCGCCGAACCAAAATATGACATGCTGGTAGGCAGTATGACTTGTATCATCCACAACTCACTTGTGTTCTACTCGTGCATATAACATCAACATCAATAACCAGGCTCGGATGCCACTGTTGGGTTTCGTAGTAATTTCAAAAAATTTCCTACGCTCACGCAAGATCATGTGATGCATTGCAACGAGGGTAAGAGTATTGTCTATGTACCCTACGCAGACCGACTGCGGAAGCGATGACATGACGTAGAGGAAGTAGTCGTACATCTTCACGATCCAACCGATCAAGCACCGAAACTACGGCACCTCCGAGTTCGAGCACACGTTCAGCTCGATGACGATCCCCGGACTCCGATCCAGCAAAGTGTCGGGGAAGAGTTCCGTCAGCACGACGGCGTGGTGACGATCTTGATGAACTACAGCAGCAGGGCTTCGCCTAAACTCTGCTACAGTATTATCGAGGAATATGGTGGCAGGGGGCACCGCACACGGCTAAGGAATCGATCACGTGGATCAACTTGTGTTAACTTGTGTGTTTAGAGGTGCCCCTGCCTCCGTATATAAAGGAGCCAAGGGGGAAGGGGGCGCCGGCCAAGAGGGAGAGGCGCAGGAGGAGTCCTACTCCTACCGGGAGTAGGACTCCCCCCCCAATCCTATTCCAACTAGGATTCCCAAGGGGGAAAGAGGGAGAGGGGTGGCCGGCCACCTCTCCTAGTCCTAATAGGACTAGGGGAAGGGGGGAGGCGCGCAGCCCCCTTGGGCTGCCCCTTTCTCCTTTCCACTAAGGCCCATGATGGCCCATATGGCTCCCGGGGGGTTCCGGTAACCTCCCGGTAACCCGGTAAAATCCCGATTTCACCCGGAACACTTCCGATGTCCAAACATAGACTTCCAATATATCAATCTTTATGTCTCGACCATTTCGAGACTCCTCGTCATGTCCGTGATCACATCCGGGACTCCGAACAACCTTTGGTACATCAAAATGCATAAACTCATAATATAACTGTCATCGTAACCTTAAGCGTGCGGACCCTACGGGTTCGAGAACAATGTAGACATGACCAAGACACGTTTCTGGTCAATAACCAATAGCGGGACCTGGATGCCCATATTGGCTCCTACATATTCTACGAAGATCTTTATCGGTCAGACCGCATAACAACATACGTTGTTCCCTTTGTCATCGGTATGTTACTTGCCCGAGATTCGATCGTTGGTATCCAATACCTAGTTCAATCTCGTTACCGGCAAGTCTCTTTACTCGTTCCGTAATACATCATCTCACAACTAACATATTAGTTGCAGTGCTTGCAAGGCTTATGTGATGTGCATTACCAAGAGGGCCCAGAGATACCTCTCCGACAATCGGAGTGACAAATCCTAATCTCGAAATACGCCAACCCAACATCTACCTTTGGAGACACCTGTAGTACTCCTTTATAATCACCCAGTTACGTTGTGACGTTTGGTAGTACCCAAAGTGTTCCTCCGGTAAACGGGAGTTGCATAATCTCATAGTCATAGGAACATGTATAAGTCATGAAGAAAGCAATAGCAACACACTAAACGATCGGGTGCTAAGCTAATGGAATGGGTCATGTCAATCAGATCATTCTACTAATGATGTGACCTCGTTAATCAAATAACAACTCATTGTTCATGGTTAGGAAACATAACCATCTTTGATTAACGAGCTAGTCAAGTAGAGGCATACTAGTGACACTCTGTTTGTCTATGTATTCACACATGTATTATGTTTCCGGTAAATACAATTCTAGCATGAATAATAAACATTTATCATGATTATAAGGAAATAAATAATAACTTTATTATTGCCTCTAGGGCATATTTCCTTCACACACCTTTATAAACCTCTCCGGAGCACACCACAACCATGGAAGCTTCCGGAGGAACTTGGCCACCTAGGCCACTTGAACACCCTTCCTCGGAGCACACCACAAAAGGAAGCTTCCGGGGAAACCTTGGCCACATAGGCCTCTTCACAATCTTCTCAATATATCACCAAACCGTCTAGGAGGCAAAGCCTCCAAGAGTAATAAACTCACGGGCTCTCACACAAACAAATCGATGTAGGGAGCTCAAACCAATGCAACAAATGCAATGCAAGGTCAAGCAACAAATGCTCAACTCACTCTCTCAATCTCACAAGATGCAACTCAAGAAAGTGGGAGATTGAAGAGAGGGGATGTAATGGATGAAATCAACAAATGACTCCAATATCCATCCACAAATCCCCCTTCACTTAGAAGGGACATAGGGGTTTCGGAGAGGTGTTAAGAGGCTCAAAATGATGTTTAGAATGTGAATGAACAGCCCCCAAACCGGTGGGGAGGAAGGGCTCTTTTATAGCCAACTTCCAAAACTAGCCGTTGGGGCTCCAACGGACACTTCCTGGACACCCCGTGCCCACGGGGGTTTAGACCCCATGCCCACGGGGTCCCGTGCACACGGTACAAGCCCGTGTGCACGGGGCCCCGTGCCCACGGGGGTCAAAAACCCCGTGTCCACGGGGTACCCAGAACAGCCTGCAGCAGCCCACTAAAACAGTGATGACTTTGGCATACGGACTCCGAATTCGATGATCTTTGGCTCGTTTTGAAGCTATGGAAAAGCCCAAGGTCCTCACATAGAGAACCACCCAAGATAAACAATAAAAAATGATGCAAGTAATGCAAAGGTTTGAGCTCTCTACATGCGACATGATCAAGCTACTTGCCCGAGAGTCCCTCTTGATAGTACGGCTATCAAACCTATAATCCGGTCTCCCTCCAAGCACCATGAGACCGGAAAAACTAGGAAAACCTAGCTAAGGTATACCTTTGCCTTGCATATTCAACTTGAGCTTGGTGATGACTCCAATGCTTGTCTCAAGTTGGAATCCCTTTCTTGTCCACAACCACTTGGTGAAGATGCTTGAATTGATTCCTCATATTGCAATGAGGGAAGCCTTAACTTAAACCCATCTTCACATGAGCATTATCATTATGTGGACCGCAAGCTTCAAAGCATATAACCTCCAGCTTCTCATCTTGCACTTGGACTCGCCGAACCCGATGACCATCACCACTTGATGTCATACACACATAGGCTACTTGAGATCTTTCCTTTTGATGCAAGCCCATGAGAAACACCTAACCCACATAGACATACCAAACACATAGCATGGGTTAGGTAACAAAGCAAAATTCACAATTACTTACCATACCACTAGATCACTTGATATCACGTGGTACAATGTTTGTGCTTTGAGAGTTGACCACTTAGATATAATCTTTGATCTTCATCTTGGTCAACCAACATCTTTACTCGAAGCTCCATCTTGGTTTCTTGAAAGCCACAATGAACTCTTCATTTCCCTTCATTGCTTCAAGACTATATCACCAAAGACTCTTCCATGACCATATCAAGTTCCACTATGAATATCATCTTTGTCACCACTTGCCCTTCTAAAAACTCCATCACAATCTCTTGAGAGGCATAATGAATTCTTCACTCTAGTTGCTTGCTTCAAGACTTGATCAACCGAAACCCAACACATGAGCTCACCATGATCTTGTCTTGAGACCATAACTTGAATTCTTCTCTTTGATTATTCTCTCAAGCCCTTGATCCTTAAAAGCCCTCCATCATAATATCTTGAGAGGCACAATGAATTCTTCACTTTAGTTGTTTGCTTCAAGACTTGATCAACCTAAACCCAACACATAAGCTCACCATGATCTTGTCTTGAAACCATAACTTGAATTCTTCTCTTTGATTACTCTCTCAAGCCTTGATCCTCAGAAGCCCAAATATATCAATCTTTGAGATCCTCCAATGCACTCCATCACGAACATAATTAGATTAGGCATTGAAACCAATCTTGATGGATTCAATAGAAGTACCCGAAGACCAACTTGAAACCTCACTGCATATGGGATCTCAGAGCCAACACCTAGGCCAAGTAAGCATGGGGTATCCAGAGAGTTGACACTCGACCCCATGCGCACGGTAGAAGCCCGTGTGCACGGGGTATCCAGAGAAGGATACCATGAGGACTTCTTCGGATGCTTTGATGGCAGACTTCACAAAACAACCCAATGCACTTCAAGCATCACTATGGAACATATCTTCATATAAGATTCAATGCACTTGATGATCCATAGGAATTATCATTTAGTACCAAAGCATAGGGCAAATATATATCCATATATAAATATGGACTTCATCCTTGATTCCGTCCAATATCCTTGAGGCACTATCTTCATATATATGGACTTCATCCTTGATTCCGTCCAATATCCTTGAGGCACTATCTATGGACAAAACCATCAAATATATCTCACTGAAAACATTAGTCCATAGAGATTGTCATTTAATTACCAAAACCACACTTAGGGGCTACATGCCCTTTCAATCTCCCCCGTTTTGGTAATTGATGATAATCTCAGCAAGAGGGTTTATATAATTAATTTAAAACCAGTATGCAATCTATCCGAGAATAAATTGTATACTTGAGGTGGTTTTGATAGCTTCAAACATCACAAAGATAGTTGATGTTATCAAAACCAGTTGTACTAGCATCGAAATACTACACAAGAATTTGATGCTAGTAGAACCACAATACATAGAGCAAACTCCCCCACAATATATGCACAGGAAATAACTTGGTGGAATTTCCTCTATATACACATCCATGCAATGAGCAAGCACAACAAAAGTAGATAAGCATGAATGACAGGAACCAACCCACTTCACCTAAACCCTCTAAACTTCTCCCCCATTGGCAACAAGTGCTCAATATAGTATGAGTTCCTCCTTAATTTGTGCATTTCTCATATTATGAGTGGAATCAAATGCACATATCCAGTTATGAACAAACGAAGAAATTCACACTATATTGAGCATCCATAGAATGCACCAAAATGATATGACAATAGAATCAAACATTCAAAGGATCCAAAGAACATATTTTGGACAAGGGATAATGGAGATATCCAATATGATAATCATGCTAAGCATGGGTCCAAAATATATCCAACAACTCATGAGTGCAAACATATATGCAAAACATACAAGCATTCACTCAACAAGTACTAATCATGCCATGATGCAACACACACAACGTTGACTCTAACTTGAATAAATGCATGAAGTAAGTACTTGTTACCAAGAGAGAAAGCATTGGTTCAAGAGGCCCTTGATCTAGTACGCGAACATGAGGGACTTGATCTTGTTCTTGGATAGGTATATGATCTCCCATAACATCTTGCTCTTGTGTTGGGGGTGATGACTTCCCTTATGGTCGATCCACAAGAGGGGCTCTTACTCCTTCTTTGACTCTAACTTGAATAAATGCATGAAGTAAGTACTTGTTACCAAGAGAGAAAGCATTGGTTCAAGAGGCCCTTGATCTAGTACGCGAACATGAGGGACTTGATCTTGTTCTTGGATAGGTATATGATCTCCCATAACATCTTGCTCTTGTGTTGGGGGTGATGACTTCCCTTATGGTTGATCCACAAGAGGGGCTCTTACTCCTTCTTCTTCTACATGGACAAGGGGTGTTTCTTGTGGAAGAATATGACCAATCCCCATTGTACTTGTAGCTTGGGAAGGAGCCTCATCACCTACAACACATCAAACAAATTGCTCCTCATGGAAGCCGTTATTCTCATCACACTCCACATTCACCATTTCCTCAACACATCCCATGGATTTATTGAGAATATAGTAAGTGTGGGAGTTTGATGCATATCCAATAAAAAGACCCAAATTTTGTATAACCGGGTTTACGTGGTGAGAATGAAACACTTACAACCGAACCGGGTTTTCATTTATCTTCTCTCTCAAATCAATGAATCAACCAAGCTTAGCTCTAATCATTTTCCATGGTGTCTCCACCTTCCTCATAAATAAGCCAAGCATCCAATGCTTCTCCAACGTACCTAAAACACATTAAGGTACACTTTGGTCCCCAAACTTATTGGGTCCGAAGTAGTTAGTCCAACCATAATACATAGGGCAAACTCCATATTAAATATGTGCAAAAGGATATGAACTTGAAGTTCATGCATACTTTTAATCAGTAATGATTTGATGGAGTTTACCCTATAGAGAGGGTCAAGTAGAGCAAACAAGGCATGAAAAAGTATATAAATAAATATGCATGCACATGCCTACCAAGATCCAAAGAGATACAATTTGGACAAGAGAACACTTAAACAAAGAATACTCCAAAAATAACATAAAGCATTCAAGTTGTCCAAATTATATCAAAGAGACAAATCCACACAGGACCGCAAGAAAAGTACAACATATGAACTAAGCAAAAACCAAAGAGCATATAGGATATACATTACACACATGCTCAAAGGCTTATCTCACTCAAGTAGATAATAGATAGTACAAGGAGTGAGATAAGGCAAGTTGAAGCACAAGCCGAGAAGAAGATGATCATAAAATTATACCACAAGAAGAAATACCAATTGGTATTTGGAATTAACACTCGGTGGTAGAATCCGAAGAAGCACAAGATCATAATCAACAACCACCCCATGCGCACGGGGGTCAAGAGACCCCGTGCACACGGGGTATCCAGGGAGTTACGCAGTACCCCGTGCGCACGGGGGTCAAAAGACCCCGTGCGCACGGGGTACCCAGAGAGTTATGCAACACCCGATGTGCACGGGGGTCAAAAGACCCCGTGCGCACGGGGTATCCAGAACTTTTCTGGTGCAACTTTCTGGATACCACGGCAGGCATACAACAGAGGCAAATAACCACCTAAAAGAGATAACTAATGGATACTCTGAGAATCTGAATTTCAAATCAGCTTGACATACCACATAGTGATTAGATAATATTGAGTATCAATACTATGTGGTATTTCTCATATTCTCATTTTGGGTTTGTGATGTGCACAAAACATAGCACTCCCCCATAATGTGATGATCCACTAATATCTCGCAAGAGCCAAACAATATACAATAAAGGCTCAAAACAACAAGCACCACTACATGAAGTGCAATGCAACCTACACATGCTAGATACAAAACCTAAGCATGCAAGGGGCGAGAACTTTCAATGTAAGCAATAAAAATACAAGTTACCGCAAGGAGGAACATTGGATAGATAATATGAAGATAAACCACATGACTTGGCTCGAACAAATAAATGATGAATATTCTTTTCTTCATGGACTAGCGAAATCTCCAATGTCCTCCACACACCTATTGATCAAGTTTGAGCTTGATGGTCCCCAACCAAGTTGGGTCCTAAGAAGTTAGTGACAATAGGCTTGGCAACCCAAATGGTCTTTTCCATTTCCAAACCACTTTGGGCACCAACAAACTTGGCAAACAAATTGCCAACAACATCTTTCCTAAGCAAATAATGATCATTGACGAGAGGAGGCTTAGGGATGTTACTGTTGGGACAAGATAAGGATATGTGTCCCTTCTCACGACAAATATAGCAACATGTGCTCCCTCTTCTCTTCTTCTTTATTTCATCAACTTGGGGAGCATTATCTTTGTTCATCATTGGTAGTGGCCTTTCTTCTACATTAGGTTGACCTTGAGATTGAACTTGAGGACACTTCCCTTGATGCTTCACATTTGAAGCCTTATTCTTCAACGGACAAGATCTCACATGGTGTCCAACATTCTTGCACTTGAAGCATGTAATGTTGGCCAGATTCTTGACTTGATCTTGTCCCTTCTTCTTTCTCTTGGACTTCTTATTGTTGGAGATGAAACCAATTCCGCCCTTGTCATGAGGGGATTTTTGAACACTCAAGATAACGTTGAGAGAGGTATTTCCTTCATGACAAATTTCCAAGTCTTTCTTTAAAATAGTGACTTGGGCCTTGAGCTCTTTGTTTTCCTCTACAAGGTTAGTATCAACAAAAGTACTAGAGGAAGTAGAAGCTTCATTGTTAGAGCAACAAGGCAAGGAGAACAATTCATCACAAAAATTAGCAATAATATGTCTAGATGAATCACTAGGACTAGCACATGTCAATAAAGCATTTTGAGTAGAATTAGTGCTAATGTCCACATGAGGCTCACACGATGTTACCTTAGTAAAAATAGCCTCATGAGCTAACTTTAGCCTTTCATGGGAAATTAGAAGGTCATCATGAGAGCCCGAGAGCTTTTCATGACTTTCTTCTAATCTTCCATAATTGCTAGTTAGCAAAGCAAGTTGAGCCCTTAGCTCAACATTCTCCTTCAAGATAGATGCTTCACAAGAAGTAGAGTTAGTAGCACAAGCATCATTGATAATATGAGAGGAGCTAGAAGAAACTAGAGACTTCACATGAGTAGCTTGAAGTTCCTCATAAGACTTAGAGAGTTTGGTGAGCTCTCCTTTGACATTCTTGTAGACAAGGTCAAGGTGCTCAAAATCCTCTTTAAGTTGATCATGAGCAACTTCAATCTCTTCTTTAGAAGACTCTAAGTCTCTAAGAGTTTCTAGAGCATCAAGAAGGTTACAATCAAGTTTTACATTTTTTCTTGCTCTTCATGAAGTAAATCATTACACTTTCCAAAATGAGTGATAAGATCTTTAAACATCTCATAAGTGTTCTTATTTACCCCACGAAGAGAATTACAAATGTCATATATTTCTTGACTCATATCCCTATCGCATTCATCATTACTCTCATCAATATCATTACAAAGAGTAGATGATACCTCAGTATTACCTCTTGCCATGAGGCACATGTGAACATCGGAGGTTGATGATAATTCTTTTGGAGAGGGAGTTTCTTTATCATCAAGAGTAGGATATCCATGTCCATGCTCTTGACACTCATAGGATTTCCTCTCCAACAAGGTGATGTCCTTCTTTGCTCCTCTAGCAATTTCCTCATTAATGATGTGTGCACTATTTTCTCTTGTTTCCTCTACATGGTTAGTCAAACAACAACTAGAGGAAATAGAAGCACATAGATCATGGAAACAAGGAGTATCAAGCATATCATCACAAAAGGTATTCAAGGAATCTCCAAATGATATGCATGGACTATCAACACAAGAATGTAAGTCATTTTTGCTAGATATGCTCAAGTCCATAGAATCTACAACACTACCATGTATACATGTAAGATCATCAATGTTGAGCACATCATCACAATCATCACAAATGATATTTCCACTCACCATTTCATTACCTTGGGACATGCCACATGATGGTGAGGCGGAAGAAGTTGAAATGTCCAAGTACATGGAGGAAGAAGCAATATGGAGATCTTCATGATTTGAAGATGTGGAGACCTCCTCAATTAACTCCTCCGAAAGATGATGAATATCAACAAGATTGGACCCACCATATATTTCTTCATGTTTGGTCCACATATCATGAGCCGTCACACAAGTCATGATAGACTCAAATACTTCGAGGGATATAAACCGGATTATGGCATTCTTAGCACTATATCCACAAAGCATATCATCATTTTCCTCACTAGTTGGAAAAAGGTCGTCCTTCCACGGAGAAGCCCCTACAAGAACAATTCGCACAAAACATGGACCCATGGTCCAAAAATGACAAAGCATGCGAATTTTCCACAAGTGATAGGTTGTGCCACTAAAACAAAAAGTGTCATCATGCACTATACCACTAGTCGACATATTTACTCTCTAGGCGGTGAAGCCTACAAAGGAGAGATCAAAGCTCTGATACCAATTGAAATGATCTAGATGACGACTAGAGGGGGGGGGGTGAATAGGAGTTTTAAAACTTTTACGGATTTGGCTTTATCCTAATGCGGAATTAAACTAACGGATACTTTTCAAGCACAAATCCTAAATATGCTAGGCTCAACTAAGTGCACCAACATCCTATGCTAAACAAGATAGGCAATTAAGCAAACTAGCAAGCACAAACTATATCACAAGATATGGAAATGATGGAACAACAAAGCAATTCAACTATCACAAGATATATCAATATGGGCAAGTATGAATTGCGGAAAGTAAAGGGTGTGGGTATGAGATAACCACAAGTGAGTCGGGGACGCGGATTTATCCCGAAGTTCACACTCGTGAGAGTGCTAATCTCCGTTAGAGCGGTGCCAAAGCCAAAGCTCCGGGGCGTCACCAAGTGACTCACCGTATTCTCCCTTACGAGTCACCCCCAACGGATGAGCCTCGGTTCACTCGGGGTTGGTCTTGAAGGCGACCACCACACCTTTACAAACCTCTCCGGAGCACACCACAACCACGGAAGCTTCCGGAGGAACTTGACCACCTAGGCCACTTGAACACCCTTCCTCGGAGCACACCACAAAAGGAAGCTTCCGGGGAAACCTTGGCCACATAGGCCTCTTCACAATCTTCTCAATATATCACCAAACCGTCTAGGAGGCAAAGACTCCAAGAGTAATAAACTCACGGGCTCTCACACAAACAAATCGATGCAGGGAGCTCAAACCAATGCAACAAATGCAATGCAAGGTCAAGCAACAAATTCTCAACTCACTCTCTAATTCTCACAAGATGCAACTCAAGAAAGTGGGAGATTGAAGAGAGGGGATGTAATGGAGGAAATCAACAAATGACTCCAAGATCCATCCACAAATCCCCCTTCACTTAAAAGGGAGATAGGGGTTTGGGAGAGGTGGTAAGAGGCTCAAAATGATGTTTAGAATGTGAATGAACAGCCCCCAAACCGGTGGGGAGGAAGGGCTCTTTTATAGCCAACTTCCAAAACTAGCCGTTGGGGCTCCAACGGACACTTCCTGGACACCCCGTGCCCACGGGGGTTTAGACCCCATGCCCACGGGGTCCCGTGCGCACGGTACAAGCCCGTGTGCATGGGGCCCCGTGCCCACGGGGGTCAAAAACCCCGTGTCCACGGGGTATCCAGAACAGCTTGCAGCAGCCCACTAAAACAGTGATAACTTTGGCATACGGACTCCGAATTCGATGATCTTGGGCTCATTTTGAAGCTATGGAAAAGCCCAAGGTCCTCACATAGAGAACCACCCAAGATCAACAATAAAAATGATGCAAGTAATGCAAAGGTTTGAGCTCTCTACATGCGACATGATCAAGCTACTTGCCCGAGAGTCCCTCTTGATAGTACGGCTATCAAACCTATAATCCGGTCCCCCTCCAAGCACCATGAGACCGGAAAAACTAGGAAAACCTAGCTAAGGTATACCTTTGCCTTGCATATTCAACTTGAGCTTGGTGATGACTCCAATGCTTGTCTCAAGTTGGAATCCCTTTCTTGTCCACAACCACTTGGTGAAGATGCTTGGATCGATTCCTCATATTGCAATGAGGGAAGCCTTAACTTAAACCCATCTTCACATGAGCATTATCATTATGTGGACCGCAAGCTTCAAAGCATATAACCTCCGGCTTCTCATCTTGCACTTGGACTCCCCGAACCCGATGACCATCACCACTTGATGTCATACACACATAGGCTACTTGAGATCTTTCCTTTTTGATGCAAGCCCATGAGAAACACCTAACCCACATAGACATACCAAACACATAGCATGGGTTAGGTAACAAAGCACAATTCACAATTACTTACCATACCACTAGATCACTTGATCTCACGTGGTACATTGTTTGTGCTTTGAGAGTTGACCACTTAGATATAATCTTCGAGCTTCATCTTGGTCAACCAACATCTTTACTCAAAGCTCCATCTTGGTTTCTTGAAAGCCACAATGAACTCTTCATTTCCCTTCATTGCTTCAAGACTATATCACCAAAGACTCTTCCATGACCATATCAAGTTCCACTATGAATATCATCTTGGTCACCACTTGCCCTTCTAAAAACTCCATCACAATCTCTTGAGAGGCATAATGAATTCGTCACTCTAGTTGCCTGCTTCAAGACTTGATCAACCGAAACCCAACACATGAGCTCACCATGATCTTGTCTTGAGACCATTACTTGAATTATTCTCTTTGATTATTCTCTCAAGCCCTTTATCCTTAAAAGCCCTCCATCATAATATCTTGAGAGGCACAATGAATTCTTCACTTTAGTTGTTTGCTTCAAGACTTGATCAACCTAAACCCAACACATGAGCTCACCATGATCTTTTCTTGAAACCATAACTTGAATTCTTCTCTTTGATTACTCTCTCAAGCCTTGATCCTCAGAAGCCCAAATATATCAATCTTTGAGATCCTCCAATGCACTCCATCATGAACATAATTAGATTAGGCATTGAAACCAATCTTGATGGATTCAATAGAAGTACCCGAAGACCAACTTGAAACCTCACTGGATATGGGATCTCGAGAGCCAACACCTAGGCCAAGCATGGGGTATCCAGAGAGTTGACACTCGACCCCATGCGCAGGGTACAAGCCCGTGTGCACGGGGTATCCAGAGAAGGATACCATGAGGACTTCTTCGGATGCTTTGATGGCAGACTTCACAAAACAACCCAATGCAATTCAAGCATCACTATGGAACATATCTTCATATAAGATTTAATGCACTTGATGATCCATAGGAATTGTCATTTAGTACCAAAGCATAGGGAAAATATATCTTCATATATAAATATGGACTTCATCCTTGATTCTGTCCAATATCCTTGAGGCACTATCTTCATATATATGGACTTCATCCTTGATTCCGTCCAATATCCTTGAGGCACTATCTATGGACAAAACCTTCAAATATATCTCACTGAAAACATTAGTCCATAGAGATTGTCATTTAATTACCAAAATCACACTTAGGGGCTACATGCCCTTTCAGTCGTGCTTCGACACGTGGGAGATATAGCCGCATCATGGGCGTTACAAGTTGATAATCAGAGCCATCCCCAACTTAGGAGCCCCCTGCTTGATTGTTTGCGAGCATTGTTGAGTCTAGAACAAAAAAAATGTTTTGAGTCTTAGGATTATATATATCGAAGAGTAGGATGCTTTTTACTCCTCAGTCCCTTCGCCGCTCTGGTGAGGTCTCCTGAGTAGAAGTTTTGAATCGCCTCTCCTCAAACTTCACTAAATTTTTTTTAGGATCACGCGGGTATCTTGGAATCATTCCGATGGTTTTGTGACGAGAACATTGTTCTTGGTGACTCCTGACATTTAGGGGTTGTGGCAGTGTCCCGGGGAGTTGAGCTCCGAGGTGTTGTCGTCACAATTTTATCGTTGCAGTTCTGGAATACCTGAGTTTTGTCGACATCGAAAATCTCTTTTATGCAGTTGTTGGTGAGATAACCTCGACGTCACCCAGTACTGCGGAGTTCGGGTGTATTGCCATGACTCGTATAACGGATGCTTTTCGAAGGTTGAGGTACACGATTTCCAAAGGTTTCTTGGTTATGTGTTGACGGATGGATACGGCTGGATGTAGGGATTGTTAGTTTGGGTGAGATATATTGCTTCCCCTGTATCCCCAACACCTGATTGCATAACCAGAAAGTTTCGGGAGTTTATAGGTGGGATTCAAGTAGCTCTAGCATTTCTTCCCGCAGATACTTGGTTTGTGATTGGGTAATCCTTACCACTTATTTGTTCCATTCGTACCTTGTTTATTTCATTCATCAATCTCTTATCAAGTGGCTTCTCACCTTAATGTACGTGATGTTTACTTTGGAATTCATTCGTTCATCCTTGTTCGAATGTTTATTGTGAAGACTATATGTTGCAATTTCTATCCGTTGATTCAACTTGTTTATCTGTCTATCAAGATGCTAACGGATGTCACCCTCTTCAGGATGGCTCCGCCAACGCGTCAGAATCCGGAACGCAATGATGGGAGTCAGGCGAACCCTCCACCTCCACCTCCGCCTCCGGAGGCATGGCAAACTGTGATGGCAACCACAAATGCTAACGCTCAGGTATTGATTCAGCTGATGCAAGAGCGCAACCAAGGCCAAGGCAACCAAGGGAATCAAGGTCAAGGGCAGTTCAACTATCAGCCTCAGTTTCCTACCCTCAACCAGTTCCTTGCAAATCAGCCGAAGTCTTTCAGCTACTGTGCCGAGGCCGCAGATGCCGACGATTGGCTCGTGGATATCAACAAGCATTTCGAATGCAGCAATGTCAGGCCTAAGGACTACGTCAAGTTCGCTTCTTTTCAGCTCAAGGACCAAGCAGCTAATTGGTTCCACCAATACAAGGATTCCAGAGGAGGTCGAGTGACTACTTGGACTGATTTCTGTCGGGACTTTAAAGCTCACCACATTCCTACCAGTGTTGTTGAGAGCAAGCGTGAGGAGTTCCGCAATCTCAAGCAAGGCAACATGTCAGTGTACGAATACAACAAGCAGTTTCAGAAACTTGCTCGCTTCACTAAGAAAGATGTTCCTGATGAAAAGAGCATGATCTATCAATTCAGAGGTGCCTTAGAGAGGATCTGCAGTTAGCTCTCATTCTTGTTGAGCCTACTCAGTTTGATCAATTCTACAATATGGCACTCAAGCAAGAAGGTGCTCAGCTCAAGTGTGAGGCTTCTAAGAAGAGAATCAGGGATGCAGTTCAGTGTTCTTCTTCCTCACAAGTGGCAGCTAAGCAGCAAAAGTTCTACCTTCCTCCTCCTCCGTTTCGTCAGCCTTACCAGCAGAAGAACTCAAGTGGTCGTGGATCTTCCCACCCACCCAACCCAGGCTTTCAGAACAAGTCAAATTCTCAAGCTCCAAGGTCAAATGCTCCTTATCACCGTACGCTCTCAGAGGTGACTTGCAACAAGTGCCAACAGAAAGGTCACTACGCGAACAAATGCTTCAACCAAAGGTGCCTTCCTCCTCCTCCTCCTGTGAGGTCTTCAAGCAATACAGTGGTCAAGCATAATCCCAAGTCTACAAAGGTGAACATGATGAATGCAGCGCAAGTAGAGGATTCTTCTGACGTGTTAATGGGTAATCTTCCAGTTAATGATATTCCTGCAAAAGTCTTATTTGATACCAGTGCGTCGCATTCTTTCATGTCATATCCTTTTGCATCGAAGCACAATTTTGACACAGAGGAATTACCTAGAGCAATCCAAGTTATTTATCCGGCTAAGCGTTTGAGATCTACCTTATTGGTTCCGAATGTCGGTATCAAGATGGGCGACTATAGATTTCTGTCTTCTCCAATGGTCCTTGGTGACTCTGATGTTGATCTAATTCTCGGGATGGACTGGCTTTCTCAGCACAAAGCTCAACTTGATTGTGTTGCCAGGGAAATTCAATTCACACACTCTTCTGAGGATGTTATCATCTATGCCGCTCGTGATGAAACCATTCGGTTGTTTTCTCTCAATGAGAAGGGCGAGTTGAATGCTATCTCTCAGATTCCAGTCATTTTTTAGTACCAAGATGTCTTTCCAGAAGAGCTTCCGGGTATGCCTCCTCATCGGCTAGTCGAGTTCGTTAACGATCTTGAGCCCGACACTGAACCCGTTTGCAAGCGTCCTTACAAGCTTGGACCCAAGGAGCTGAAGGAATTGAAGAAACAGCTCGATGAACAAGAGGGTCTGGGTTTGATCAGACCGAGTTCATCTACATGGGGTTGTGGAGTTCTTTTTGTCCAGAAGAAGGATGGCACGGACCGACTTTGCGTCGATTACCGTCCATTGAATAAGAAGACAATCAAGAACAAGTATCCACTTCCCAACATCAATGAGCTTTTCGAGCAACTCAAAGGTGCTAAAGTTTTCTCCAATCTTGACCTCCGTATGGGTTATCATCAGATTCGCATTCGTGAACAAGATATTCCCGAGACATCTTTCAGAACAAGCTATGGTTCTTATGAATATACTGTCATGTCTTTCGGCCTTGTCAATGCTCCTCCAACGTTCTCTCGCATGATGAACTTTATCTTCAACCTCTACACCAATGAATTCGTCTTGGTGTATCTCGATGATATTTTGGTCTTCTCCAAGAATAAGTCGGATCATGCCAAACATTTGCGATTGGTGCTCGATAACCTCAAAGAGCGTCAATTCTATGCGAAGTTTTCAAAATTTGAGTTCTGGCTTGATGAAGTTCTTTATCTTGGTCACATCATCTCCGCCAAGGGCATCGCTGTTAATCCCGAGAAGGTGTCTGCAGTTGTGAATTGGGAACCTCCTCAGAACGTCAAGCAGCTCCGTAGTTTTCTTGGTCTTGCAAGCTATTGCCAAAGATTCGTTGAGAACTTCTCTAAGATTGCAAAGCCTCTTTCCAACCTCCTCCAGAAGCATGTCAAGTATGTCTGGTCGCCTGAGTGTGACGTTGCTTTCAACACCCTCAAAGAGAAGCTAGTCATAGCTCCTGTCTTAACTCCTCCTGATGAATCCAAACCATTCGAAGTTTTTTGTGATGCCTCCTTGCAAGGTCTCAGTGTTGTGTTAATGCAAGAGAAGAAAGTTGTGTCCTATACCTCTTGCCAGTTGAAGCCCAACGAAAAGAACTACCCCACTCACGATCTTGAGTTGGCGGTAGTTGTCCATGCATTGATAACATGGAGACATCTCTTGTTGGGAAGGAAAGTGGACATTTTCACCGATCACAAGAGTCTCAAGTATATCTTCACTCAACCCAACCTCAACCTCAGGCAAACTCGATGGGTCGAAATGATTCAAGAGTACAATCCGAGTATTGAATATACTCCTGGCAAGGCGAATGTGATTGCAGATGCTCTGAACAGAAAGGCTTATTGCAACAGCTTAATTCTCAAGCCATTCCAACCGGATCTTTGTGAAGCTTTCCGCAAACTGAATCTTCAAGTTGTTCCTCAAGGCTTTCTTGCCAACCTCATAGTCTCTCCTACTTTGGAAGATCAAATTCGTGAGGCACAACTCCTGGATACCATGGTGAATAAGGTGAAACGTGGTATTGACAAGGGCATTTCCAAGTACAAGTGCTACCACTTGGATGACAAAGATACTCTTTTCTTCGAGGACAAAATTGTGGTTCCTAAAGGCGATCTGAGAAAAGTCATTATGAACGAGGCACACAATTCCCTTCTATCCATTCATCCTGGAAGTACGAAGATGTACCATGACCTCAAGTAGTTGTATTGGTGGACTCGAATGAAGCGAGAGATTGCTCAATTCGTGAACGAATGTGATGTCTGCAGAAGGGTGAAAGCAGAACACCAACGACCAGCTGGTCTCCTCCAACCTCTTGCTATTCCGAAATGGAAGTTTGATCATATGGAGATGGACTTCATGACTGGATTTCCAAAGTCCAAGCGTGGAAATGATGCTATCTTTGTTGTCATTGACAAGCTTACTAAAGTGGCTCATTTCCTTCCTATCAAAGAATCTACCACAGCAGCTTCAGCTGGCAGAGCTATACAGCTCCAGAATTCTCTCCTCGCACGGCATTCCACAATTGATCTCTTCAGACCGCGGAAGCATCTTCACTTCTAAGTTCTGGGACTCCTTTTAGAAGGCCATGGGCACCAACATTCGTTTCAGCATGGCTTTCGATCCTCAAACAAGTGGCCAAGTCGAACGAGTCAATAAAATCCTTGAAGATATGCTCAGGGCTTGTGTCATCTCCTTTTGCATGAAGTGGGAAGATTGTCTTCCATATGCCGAGTTCTCCTACAACAACAACTTCCAAGCGTGTTCGGGCAAGGCCCCATTCGAAATTCTCTATGGAAGAAAGTGCCATACTCCTCTCAATTGGTCAGAGACAGGTGAATGCCAACTTCTTGGCAAAGACTTGATCACAGAAGCCGAAGAAACGTGCAAAGTCATTCGCGAGAATCTCAAAGCTGCGCAATCGCGCCAGAAGAGTTACTATGATAGCAAGCACCATGACTTGGCTTTTGAAATCGGAGACCATGTCTACCTCCGCGTCTCTCCAATGAAAGGCACTCGTCGCTTCGGTATCAAAGGGAAGCTTGCCCCTAGATACGTGGGTCCTTTCAAGATCATTAGCAGAAGAGGCGACCTCGCCTATCAACTTGAGCTTCCGTCCAATTTTGCAAACGTGCACGATGTGTTTCACGTGTCACAGCTTCACAAATGCTTCAAGACTCCTGAGCGCACTATCAACTTCGAAGAAATTGACCTCCAAGAAGACCTCTCTTATCATGAGCACCCCGTTGCTATTCTTGAAGAAACCGAGCGCAAGACTCGCAACAAGTCAATCAAATTCCTGAAAGTGAAGTGGTCACACCATTCCGACCGAGAAGCCACCTGGGAGCGCGAGGATCACCTCCGTTTTGAATATCCGGATATCTTTCAGTCCTAGATCTCGGGACGAGATCCTCTTGTAGTGGTGGAGTGTTGTAACGCCCCGGATGTAACTTTCCATATTTGTAACTCCAACTCTTGCCATTTTCGGCTATGTGCTATGATATTCCCTCCGTGGTTGGGTTTTGTTTTTCGTTTTGCATTTTTTTCATGTCATGCATCTTATATCATGTCATCATGTGCATATCATTCGCATACATGTTCATCTCATGCATCCGAGCATTTTCCCCATTCTCCGTTTTGCAATCCGACACTCCCACATGCACCGGCGCACACCTGTTGTCTACTTCCGTGAGCGGGTGTTAAACATTCTCGGAATGGACTGAGGCTTGCCAAGTGGCCTTGGTACATCACCGGTAGACCACCGGTCAAGTTTCGTGCCATTTGGAGGTCGTTTGATACTCCAACGGTTAACGGGGTAACCGCGAAGGCCTCTTATGTGTTGCAGCCCAACACCCCTTCAAAACAGCCCAAAAACCCATCTATGTCACTTCCATGCTCTCCGTCGTCGGATCACGATCGTGTGGGCAAAAACTACACCCCATTTGGAGCTTCCTAGCTCCTTCTACCTATAAATATAGCCTCCCCCAAAAAATTCCGAATCAAATCCAACCCTAGCCCCGCTCCTCTCCTCGCCACCGGATGTGTCCGATTTGGGCCGGACACGTCCACCCGCCGCCCCGGACCAACCGGGACTGCCACGTGGCAGCTCCGGCGCCCGCCGCCGCCGCGGCCCGGAGAGCCCGCCCCGGGCCCCCCGAGCCCGTACGCCGCCGCCCGCGCCTGGCCCTCGAGCCCGCGCCCGGCCGCCCGCGGTCGCCTCCGGCTCCGCCGCCTCGCCGCTGCCGCCTCCCGCGCCGGCCTGCCACCGCTCCGCCGTCGGCCGCCGCGCCCGCTCCCGCCGCCTCGGGCGCCGCCGCCTCCGCCC
>NC_041391.1:110931384-110949326 GCF_002162155.2 Triticum dicoccoides | reverse complement strand
GCTGCCCCTGGCCACCCGCGCCCTCCTCCTCCGGATCCGGTCGGCCCTCCTCCTCCTCCGGCCTTCTCCTTGCTCTCAGGCAGCAACTCCGGCGATGATCCGGCGTGCCTCGACATCTGCGCCCGGATCCAGATCTGGAACCCTAGAGGTTGACCCCGAAATCCCCCCAAGTCTTTTTCTGTCACATTATCATGCCATATTTATCGTGTCATAACTTTGCACCCGTGGCTCCGTTTTGGGCGTGTAGCATACGGAATTGTTCGCCCCGATGAGTACATCATTTCATCTCATTGCATCATTTTCATTTCAGCTAATCTTGCTGTTGGAAGAGGGCTATGTGATGTTAGTTTCAGAATCTTATCAGAACATGCACTTTTGTCATTTTTGCCATGATTGATGTGTGCATCTTATCAACTCGAGCCCTACATGTGTTTTGATCTATGCCATGCCATCTTTACAGGGGTGTATTCCATGTATTTTTGTTATCACTGTGGTGACTAGCACAAGCATGCAAACTAGGCATCGTGATGTTGCTGATTTCAGTCCCTGTTCTGCTGTTATTTTTATGCCATGTAAACTTGATGCTACAGAGAGATCCATGCATATTTTGAGATACTTAAGTAAGGATGTTTTGAACATATGGTTAAGATCTATCCATCCATGCCCCTATTTGCAATTATGGAGTAGTCTAGCATGTCATTTTCTTGCTCTACTTTTGCTACAAAATGTTTCCTAGCAGATTGTTTACATGATATTCAATTTTGCCAAGGTTGTTGTAGATGATCCTTGCATGCTATGATCTTGTTCTTGCCATGTTTAGCTTCATAAACATGTATTCTTGCTGATGCTATGCTTATCTTGTCATGCAATTACTTGTGGTGAGTGAATCGAGCTCGCAAAGATGCCTTCATAATGCTGTCAATGCCATGCCCAGTTTGCTGAATCTGTTAACGAAACTTGCTATGTTTACATGGGTGCCATCATTTCTTATGGTCCTTTTTGGCTCATGTTCAGTAAGGGACTTTTGATCTATGCTTTGAGGAGAATCATGTCATGCCTTGTTTTGCTATCATATGTTCCTGTAGCATGTTGACTGCTTGCTCTGAACATTGCTACCTGATGTTGTTTATGCCATGTCCCTGCTGTTATCTTTTGCCCTTTTTCCATGGTCGTTTGAACCTGTTATGTTGTGATTTAGCCGTAGCTCAGTGTTCCTCTTTTGTCAAGCATCTCCTGTAGATCACTTTCATATGCTTTGTTGTTATGTTGGGGTGCTGTAGCATAGTTTCTTCATGTATTCTAAGTGCTATCGTGCTGTTAATCGCAGATTTGTGTCATTCTTGTTTTGCTTGCCATTTGCAAACCGTGCATCCGATTCCGGTGATCTTTATATCGATTTCAACCGAAATCATCTCATCTTTCTAGCGGCATACTTGGTTTGCCAAGTTGATGCCTTGTTCATCCTGTTTCCTTCTGGAGCACGCATATGCATTGCATATCACATATCGCATATCTTGTCATGCATTGCATCATGTTGCTTGTGCATTGCTCCATGTTTGATTGTGGTTCCATTGCTTGTGTTCTTGCTTTGGGTAGAGCCGGGAGATGAGTACATGCACGAGGAACCTGTTGAGAATGCTAACGAGGATCAAGCTTTCGACAACCCTAAGAACTTTAGAGGCAAGATGACCATACCCTCGATATCACTTCTATCTTTGCTTTGCTAGTTGCTCGCTCTATGGCTATGTTAGCACTACCTACCACTTGTTTATCATGCCTCCCATATTGCGATGTCAAGGCTCTAACCACCCTTTTCCTAGCAAACCGTTGCTTGGCTATGTCACCGCTTTTGCTCAGCCCCTCTTATAGCGTTGCTAGTTGCAGGTGAAGATGAAGTTTGTTCCTTGTTGGAACATGGATACTTTGGGATATCACAATATCTCTTATTTAATTAATGCACCTATATACTTGGTAAAGGGTGGAAGGCTCGGCCTTATGCCTGGTGTTTTGTTCCACTCTTGCCACCCTAGTTTCCGTCATACCGGTGTTATGTTCCTTGATTTTGTGTTCCTTGCGCGGTTGGGTGATTTATGGGACCCCCTTGACAGTTCGCTTTGAATAAAACTCCTCCAGCAAGGCCCAACCTTGGTTTTACCATTTGACTAGCTACCACCTACCACATTTCCCTTGGGTTTTCGTGAGCCCGAGGGTCATCTTTATTTTATCCCCCCCCCGGGCCAGTGCTCCTCCGAGCGTTGGTCCGAACCGAGCCGCCTGCGGGGCCACCTCGGGGAAACTCGAAGTCTGGTTTTACTCGTAGCCTGTATCATCCGGTGTGCCCTGAGAATGAGATATGTGCAGCTCCTATCGGGATTTGTCGGCACAGTCGGGTGGTCTTGCTGGTCTAGTTCTACAGTTGTCGAAATTTCTTGCGAACCGGGATTCCGAGACTGATCGGGTCTTCCCGGGAGAAGGTATATCCTTCGTTGACCGTGAGAGCTTATGATGGGCTAAGTTGGGACACCCCTGTAGGGTATTATCGTTTGAAAGCCGTGCCCGCGGTTATGAGGCAGATGGGAATTTGTTAATGTCCGGTTGTAGAGAACTTGACACTTGACTTAATTAAAATGCATCAACCGCGTGTGTAGCCGTGATGGTCTCTTCTCGGCGGAGTCCAGGAAGTGAACACGGTTTGGGTTATGTATGCACGTAAGTAGTTTCAGGATCACTTCTTGATCACTTCTAGCTTCTCGACCGATGTGTTTCTTCTCTTCTCGCTCTCACTTGCGTATGTTAGCCACCATATATGCTTAGCGCTTGCTGCATGCTCCACCATATTACCCCTTTCCCACCTACAAGCTTAAATAGTTTTGATCTCGTGGGTGTGAGATTGCTGAATCCCCGTGGCTCACAGATTCTACCAAAACAGATGCAGGTACCGATGATACCAGCGCAAGTGGCGACAAAACCACCATGCGGTTATGCCTCTAAGTCGTGCTTCGACACATGGGAGATATAGCCGCATCGTGGGCGTTACACCCTTTCACGGTCTCCGTGAAGGAGCCTTCAAGCCAGGTGACATTGGGCATCTTGCCCACCATGGCGCCACCACACTCCGCCTGCTGGCCGACCACTATCTTCGGCTTTACCTTGAAGATCTTCAGCCACATGCCAAAATGGGTCCTGATGCGGAGAAAGGCCTCGCACACGACAATAAACGCCGAGATGTTGAGGATGAAGTTAGGGGCTAGATCGTGAAAATCCAGCCCGTAATAGAACATGAGCCCACAGACGAATGGGTGGATGGGGAATCCAGTCCGCGGACGAAGTGGGCGAGGAACACGACCCTCTCGTGGGGTTTCGGAGTCGGAATGATATGCCATGCGTCTGGCAGCCGGTGCACGATATCTGCGGCCAAGTATCCGGCCACCCGGAGCTTTGTAATATGCTCCACCTTGATGATGGAGGCCACCCACTTGCCTCCTGCTCTGGACATGTTTGGATATGCAGAGAAGGTGTGAACTAGGGCGCTAGAGCTCGAGGGGGCAAGAATGGATAAGCGAAGGAGGAAAAAGGCGTGGGTAAAATGGGTAATCCTTATCCCTTTATAGAGGCGACGAAAACGGTGAGCCTCCCCACTTGCTTGTTGAAAATCACTTATTTCCCAAGTGCCATGATTGATGGCACGGTTGGGTTACCCGTACCCATATTGATGAGACTTGTAGTTGTACCTGTAGCTTATAACAACAACTTGTGGTAAAAAATAAAACTTGGACCATCCATCGTGATAGCAGTATAGAAGCGACAGTTTGTGCTAGCACGTCCGATGTTGTTTTAATATCTTTTGATTTTTGCAGAACCAGTGGTCAGCAGATTGGACGAACCTTGTAATCTCCCGGGAGCAGTAGCTATTCCTATTTATTGAAAACCAGCGGCAGGGGAACTTTGGCGAATCCGACCATGTAGCAAATCAACTCTTTGTCAACCCCGGACTCAACGCAGGATCGGTTTCGGTGGATCACCTTGTCACGTTTTAGCAGCGCAGAGGACGGGACCCTAACCTCTTGACTTCAAAACCCCTCGTGCTGTTATAAACTCCAAAGTTAGTCATGATTTTGACCATCAAACCATCTTTTCCTGATCTGACCAATCACACGCTTCTCGATCCCTGAAAAGTCATCCCTCCAAGAACTCAACACCACCGTGCGCTCACCCCAATGTGGGCGCCAACTGTCGTGGAAATAACACGTCAGATGTCCCTAGTGTGAGGACTTAGTCGTGAGGCCAACACATCTATGTGGTAGCTTGAGAGGGGTTGAGCGGAATTGAGAGACACAACACAGGACAAGGGTTTAGACAGCTTTGGGCCCCGGGAAACATCATCCGGTAACAACCCTACATGTTGTCTGAGGCTAGATCTCATTATCATCACGAGGGAGTCTCCGTAAACTGGCTCTCCTCTAGTTTTGTCTAGCCCTAGAGATTGTTTCCTGCTTCTCCCTTTTTGGGGAGTCCTGCCCCTCCTTATATAATTTAAAGGGGCGAGTTACATGTAGAGTCCATCTCGTACTAAGACTTAAACTATTTTGACTTCCCTTTCTGGACTTCTTAATGTCTGCCGGTTTAACATTGTCTGTCGTTTTAACATGGTCTGCCGGTTTAACATTGTCTGCCGATTTAACATGGTCTGCTGGGTTATGATTGATTTAACACCTGTCGGTGCTACCATCTGTCATAACTCTGCCAGTTTAACAATCGCCGGTTTACCGTCTGTCTTAGCCATCTGTCTTAACTGTCTACCTGTTTAACACCCGCCCCGGTTACCAAGTCCCGGGCGGATTATGACTCCGGCCGGGTCATACTGCAGGGTATATCCCCGACAGGGCGTCTCCAAAGTCGCCTCCCCTGCTCTGGGACCCTTTGGGACAACACCTCCGTGTCATCCGCAGGCCAAGGGGAAGTGGCCGTCGGGAGCGAATTCATTGCTGAATCGCTCAAAGACCCATCCGAAGAGGATACCTCGGGATGGGCCCTGGCCGGACTGTATATACATGTTTGGCGTTACAACAAGCTGTGAAGCTAAGTGGCACTAAAAGTATTGTAGAGTACGGATACTTACGATCTCACCAGGGGCTTGCCCCTGGGTAGCCACTCCTCCTCGCTGTCGGCGGTGGTTGTTGAGTGGTCCGGAGGGAGGGTCCGTCACTTCTTGGACCCTTTTGCCTCCCCGAAAAGGGTAGCCTTCCTCTTCTTCCCCCCTTTGTTTTTGGGGAGAGGGTTTTCCTCCTCCTCCTCCTCCTCGTTGTGGTTGAAGGAGTGTGCCCTAGTGCCTTTGGACGATGAGTCTGGCACCATGTTGCGCCGGGAACTTCTTCTGGTCCCCGTGGCCTTTTTATTGGCCTTCTTCTCTGGCACCTCATAGGGTGCCGGAGCCAGCATCTCCGTCAGGAGTTCGTCTGCTGGGTCCTCAGGCAACGGAGCCGGACAGTCGATCCACTCCGCCGTAGCCACATATTCCTGTCAAAATTAGCACCGTGGCCTAAGTTTCTCCCACAAATATACTGGGGAAAGTCACATCTTGAAATGTAGAATGCTTACCGTTGCCCTGGCGCCTGGCGCTAAGTCTGCGGTCCTCAGAGATGGGGAGAGGAACCTCACTATCCTTTAACAACACCTTCCAGGCGTCTTTATGCGTCGTGTCAAAGAGATCTTGAAGTGTCTGGTGTTGGGCCGCATCGAACTCCCACAGGTTGAATGCCAGTCTCTGACATGGGAGAATCCGGCGGAATAGCATAACCTGGATCACACTGACCAGTTTGATACTCTTGGTTATCATGTTTTCGACACAGCTCTGGAGTCCGGTCAGCTCCGCAGATGGGCCCCAGGCCAGGCCCTTCCTCTTCCAAGAAGTGAGCCGCAAAGGGATGCCGGATCGGAATTTGGGGGCCGCCACCCAGTTGGAGTCGCATGGCTCGGTGATATAGAACCACCCCGGTTGCCACCCTTTCACATTCTCTGTGAAGGAGCCTTCAAGACAGGTGACATTGGGCATCTTGCCCACCATGGCGCCACCACACTCCGCCTGCTGGCCGACCACTATCTTCGGCTTTACATTGAAGATCTTCAGCCACATGCCAAAATGGGTCCTGATGCGGAGAAAGGCCTCGCACACGACGATAAACGTCGAGATGTTGAGGATGAAGTTAGGGGCCTGATCGTGAAAATCCAGCCCGTAATAGAACATGAGCCCACGGACGAATGGGTGGAGGGGGAATCCAGTCCGCGGATGAAGTGGGCGAGGAACACGACCCTCTCGTGGGGTTTCGGAGTCGGAATGATCTGCCACGTGTCTGGCAGCCGGTGCACGATATCTGCGGCCAAGTATCCGGCCGCCCGGAGCTTTGTAATATGCTCCTCCTTGACGGTGGAGGCCACCCACTTGCCTCCTGCTCTGTAGTGGCGGAACTAGCATCAGATCACGCCTAGGGCTAAATTAGCTTGAGTGATGCACTTGAGTGATTTTGTATATTTTATAAGAAGGAACTACAAAGGCAAATGTTATTAGGCCTAGGGCTATAGCCCCAACTGCCCTAGGCCTATCTCCGCCACTGCTGCTCTGGACATGTTTGGCTGTGTGGAGAAGGTTTGAACTAGGGCGCTGGAGCTCGAGGGGGCAAGAATGGATAAGCGAAGGAGGAAAAAGGCGTGGGTAAAATGGGTAATCCTTATCCCTTTATAGAGGCGACGAAAACGGCGCGCCTCCCCACTTGCTCGTTGAAAATCACTTATTTCCCAAGCGCCACGATTGATGGCACGGTTGGGTTACCCGTACCCGTATTGATGAGAATCCCGTGATAAGGGGGCATGATCTCTGCTTCGACAAGACGTGCCGAGGAAACCGCCTCGAGATATGTGTGGTTGCTGGCTGTGGGAAGACGGTTCAATAATGACTTGACCATGGTGTCGTGTCATGTTATCTAAAGTTGTCAGCAGATTATATTTGTGGAATATCGTTCTCTCTACGGTGGAATGTGAAAGTCGTTTCGCAGAGGCGGACATGATTTAAGTGTTCGAGGTTTACTTTGGAGTATTCGGAGATGGAACCCGCCTTGCAATGCCGAAGACAAACTGCGCGCCGGACTCCTCATCATTGGAGCCTGGTTGAGGGGCTACTGAGGGAGTCTTGGATTAGGGGGTATCCGGACAGTCGGACTATATACTTTGGCTGGACTATTGGACCGTGAAGATACAAGACTCAAGACTTCGTCCCGTGTCCGGATGGGACTCTATTGCGTGGAAGACAAGATTGGTGATCCAGATAATAGATTTCCTTCTTTATAACCGACTCTGTGTAAACCCGAGCCCCCTCCGGTGTCTATATAAACGGGAGGGTTTAGTCCTTAGAGACACAATCATAATAATCATAGGCTAGCTTCTAGGGTTTAGCCTCTACGATCTCGTGGTAGATCAACTCTTGTAATACTCATATCATCAAGATCAATCAACCAGGAAGTAGGGTTTTACCTCCATCGAGAGGGCCCGAACCTGGGTAAAACATCATGTCCCTTGCCTCCTGTTACCATTAGCCTTAGACGCACAGATCGGGACCCCCTACCCGAGATCCGCCGGTTTTGACACCGACAGCAGGTTACGCAACAGTAGTAATTTGATGTAAGAACATGGTGTGATAGACAGATATTGTATGTTCTAGAAACATGAACACGTGTCGTATTCAAGTATAATGTGTAAAGTAAGTAGATGGAATTCAACAAAATTAGAAGCAATACAAGCTAGACATCACACATAACATGCAACCACATATAACAGTGCCAAGTTAGAGGGAGCACCGGTGATGGTGCACTAGGGGAGATGTGCTCATCATAAACACAGCCTTGTTGAGTGTCTATGCATGTGTTGTCTTGGAAATCATCTTGGGGGTGTGGAGGAGTAGAAACTATAGAGGCCCTCCATTCGGAAGGAGCACCTTTATCCGCTGCCTTGCTAACTTCCTTCCGGTTTATTGATTTTGATTTGTCAAGTAAAACCGACAAGAAAAAGCAATAAATTTCTCTCTTTAGAACTCATTCATGCATGATACTGACAATCACTACTTTGATGTAAGGCAAACACATGATACCAGGATGGAATATGTACGAAAAACAAGATGACATGGCATGTTCACAACTGTTTGTGTAAACTAAGCAGAAACCATTCCAACAAATAAGAAGCAATGCAAGCTAGAAACCACATGAAAGATGCAACCAATATGACTCTGCCAAGTTAAAAGCGTCCCATCATAAATGGAATTTCAACAATTAGAAGCAGCGCATGCTATAAATCATATGAAAGATGCAACTAATATCGCACTGCATATACTAAAGGTGTCTCGTCATATTGACTGATGCGGGATACAAAAAAACAATAGTTTTATGTAAGGACATGCTTAATAGATAGATGTACTATGTACTAAATAAAGGAAGGCATGTCACATTAACAGGTATAATGTATAAGCTACGCAGACTTGCACATGCAGTTTAACCAGATTGGAAGAATTACAATCTAGACACCATATGCAACATGCAACCACATATCAAGCTGCCAAGTTAGAGCAAGCACCCGCGATGCTAGTGTAGGGGAAATGCTGTAATCAACTATAGAGCTACGTTGACTATCTTCATCTAGCGTTTCTGTTTCTTGAGAATAATGTTGGGAGGCTGACGCTGCATTCTTTAAATGAGGAGTAGTCCCCTAGCCTGCCGGCCTCATCATAAGTGATTGATGAGGGATAAACAAGAACTTTAGTTTGATGTAAGAACATGGTTAATACACAGATGTACTAGTACGTACCAAAAACAGAAAGGCATGTCATATTCAAAGGTATAATGTGTAAGCTAAGTAGATACAATTTAACCAAGTTGGAAGCAATACAAGCTAGACATCCGGCTGGAGCGGTGAGCATGATCATCTAGGACCTGAGAGCCTGGTAGTAGGCGGGCTGCTTCGCCACCATCGCAGCTTTTTAGTTGGCTTCCAGGTGATGCTATCTTTGCTGGGCTTGTCACTATCTCGGCCAGTGCCCTGACTAGCTATTTGTCTTCTGGTGCTCACGGAATGGTGGTTCATTTAAAAAAATATCTTTCCTTTCGAATACAAGCTAGACACCATATGGAACATGCAACCACATATGACACCGCGAAGTTATGGCAAGCACCTGGGATGGTGGTTCATTGCGAGAGAGGTCATCAACTCCAGAGCTACGTTTACCGTCTCCATCTGCTGACACTGCACCCTTTATAGCACTGTAACGTGTCATGCCTAACCGCGAAGAAAGCTGGTTAAACTTCTCTCTTTTATTTTTTGCTTCTCTTTCGGCAGACTCTGAAATACCCTTGCATAAAAACAAAATAGTGAGAGTATGGGTGAAGTGTGTGCAGAACTAGTGCATTGTAAAAGTAGCAGAGAGCAGGTGGCTGAAAAATAAATGACACGAGACATATGATAGCTCTACAACATTGCATGGCAAACAAAATTATATTCTACTTCATATGATTTTGTAATATATGAGCACCGGAAATGCAGGTACTCCTCCAGCACACCACCACATGTGGTCATATCTAAGATAATAGTTGACTGAAAATAAATAGGTTAGTCGATTTTTTTAATGAACCGTCCGATCTATAAGGAACGAGCAGATGGCCTTCCTCTACCTCCCGCCAGTCACTGTTGACGATCTTCCTCGAACCGCCAGCGACCACCGGCCTAGACCCCTTCCTCCGCCGCCCCGCCCTCCCCTCGACCTCACACCACCGCTGTGCTTGCCAGCGCCGCCAGGCCATCCCTTTAATCTTGGCCGACCTCTAGATCGGGCGCCAGTAGCTCTAGGCCGCACACGCCCCTAAGATAAACACCAAGGCGCTGCTTCCCTGGCGTAATAGGCGTACTAGCGCCTGTTACGCCACATAATGCTTCCGTTAATTGGGAATCAACTGTCCAGAAATTGAAATTCAGGGGGGTGACGGACCTCTAGCTAAGGTGAAATAGTATATGAGGAGAAACCTTGTGCATCGCGAGTTACTAGGAACATCTAGTATCAAGAAGAAGCGGTCAACTAGTGTCTTCTGTGGGATGAATACCGTGCAAGCAGAGACGTAAGATTTGCACGAATAAGGGAAGATGAGTACCATTTTCAGTTGCCGGTATGGTCACCACCACATGTCGCGCCGATCTTCTTCTTTTTACCGGGGAAACCGATGTTCTAGAGGGTGCAGGCTTGGACGAACCCATGGCCAAATTGTTGATTGTGTTGCCATGGCCGTTTGTCAGCAGAGGGGAAGCAGATCCAAGGTGGCGAAGGACGGCGTAGCAGGAACAGCTCTGTTGCGGTGGAGGGTGGCGAAGTTCGAGTGGCAGTGGTGAGGCACAGGACGGCGTGGTTGAGCTGGCTCGGGTACGGATGGCTCGGCCTCGGCTTCAACTACTAGCCGTGGAGGGTGTTGCGGTTGAGGATGCGGTGGACGATGATACGTCTCCAACGTATCTATAATTTTTGATTGCTCCATGCTATATTATCTACTATTTTGGGCAATATTGGGCTTTATTATCTACTTTTATATTATTTTTGGGACTAACCTATTAACCGGAGGCCCAGCACAAATTTGTTGTTTTATGCCTATTTCAGTGTTACGAGGAAAAGGAATATCAGACGGAGTCAAAACGGAACGAAATCAACTGGAGAAGTTATTTTTGGAAGGAAAGCAACCCAGGCAACTTGGAGTGCATGTCAGGGGAGATACGGGCTGCCCACGAAGGTGGGGGGCGCGCCCCCCTGCCTCGTGGGGCCCCCGTAGCTCCTCCGACATACCCCCTGCACCCATATATACTCTCATACCCTAAAACTTACAGAACAGAAGTTAGATCGGTAGTTCCGCCGCCGCAAGCCTCTGTAGCCACCAAAAACGTCTCGGGAACCCATTCCAGCACCCTGTCGGAGGGGGAACCCATCACCGGTGGCCATCTTCATCATCCCGGTGCTATCCATGACGAGGAGGGAGTAGTTCACCCTCGGGGCTGAGGGTATGTACTAGTAGTTATGTGTTTGATCTCTCTCTCTCTCTCTCTCTCGTGTTCTCTTTCGTGTTCCTCTATGGCACGATCTTGATGTATCCCGAGCTTTGCTATTGTAGTTGGATCTTATGATGTTTCTCCCCCTCTACTCTCTTGTGATGAATTGAGTTTCCCCTTTGAAGTTATCTTATCGGATTGAGTCTTTTATGAGAACACTTGATGTATGTCTTGCCGTGATTATCTGTGGAGACAATGGGATATCATGTGCCACTTGATGTATGTTTTGGTGATCAACTTCTGGGTTCGTGACATTGGGAACCTATGCATAGGGGTTGGCACACGTTCTTGACTCTCCGGTAGAAACTTTGGGGCACTCTTTGAAGTACTTTGTGTTGGTTGGATGAATCTAAGATTGCGTGATGCATATCGTATAATCATGCCCACGGATACTTGAGGTGACAATGGAGTATCTAGGTGACATTAGGGTTTTGGTTGATTTGTGTCTTAAGGTGTTATTCTAGTATGAACTCTTTTATAGATTGATCCGAAAGAATAACTTTGAGGTGGTTTCGTACCCTACCATAATCTCTACGTTTGTTCTCCGCTATTAGTGGGTTCGGAGTGACTCTTTGTTGCATGTTGAGGGCTTGTTATATTATTTATCTATGTTATTATTGTTGAGAGAACTTGCACTAGTGAAAGTATGAACCCTAGGCCTTGTTTCAACGCATTGCAATACCGTTTACACTCACTTTTATCATTAGTTACCTTGCTGTTTTTATATTTTCAGATTACAAAAACCTATATCTACTATCTATTTTGCACTTGTATCACCATCTCTTCGCCGAACTAGTGCACCTATACAATTTATCATTTTATTGGGTGTGTTGGGGACACAAGAGACTCTTTGTTATTTGGTTGCAGGGTTGCTTGAGAGAGACCATCTTCATCATACGCCTCCCACGGATTGATAAACCTTAGGTCATCCACTTGAGGGAAATTTGCTACTGTCCTACAAACCTGTGCACTTGCAGGCCCAACAACGTCTACAAGAAGAAGGTTGTGTAGTAGACATCAAGCTCTTTTCTGGCACCGTTGTCGGGGAGGTGAGTGCTTGAAGGTATATCTTTTAGATCTTGCAATCAAATCCTTTTGTTTCTTGTTTTAGCACTAGTCTAGTTTATAAAAGAAAATTACAAAAAAATGGAGTTAAGTTTGTCTGATAGGCTTCACCTTTTTAATATCTTTCGTGAGTATGATGGAAAGGATAATTGTGCTCAAGTGCTAGAAGAAGAAATCTCTAAATTGTTTGGCACTAAATCTTTGAATGATGAGCATGATTGCAATATTGTTAGTACGAATTCTTTGAATATCCATGATGCTAATGATGATTGCACTAGTTATGATGAAAATATCTCTTATGAGCATGTCAACTTTTGTGGAGTGCATGTTTGCATGAACACACCAAACAGAGAAGATATTTATTGCAAGAGGCATAAGTACTGAGAAACCAAATTTTTGCAAGAAGAGCTAGATGAATGTGCTGAAAGATTCAATATTTTTTGCGCCCCTTGTGTACTTTGCAATGAACATGGTCATTTAAAGCTCCAATGCTATTTGTTTCATGATCAAGTCGTTTCCAAATTTTGTGATAATTTGATTACCCTTGAGCATCATAAAGAGATTAGCCTTCTTTTGGGTTATGAAGAAATGAAACGTATAACTAAGGATATTCCAAAATTTGCCCTTGATAAAGTTCTTGATTTTGATCTAGAGAAGATTTATATGTATTGTGCGGTGAATTGCATTGAAAATCCTTATATTGGCAATTACATAAAGAAAAGAAAACAAATAGAGGATGAAGAGAATACTAACGAAAGGGAAGAGACTTCCCAAGATCCTCCTATTATTTCTTATGATGAATAGGGGATCTTTCTATTCAACCAATCTCATCAATAAGGAGCTCAAAGAGGAAGGTTGCACCTACACATAATGTGAAGAAGAAAAATAAAAGAAGGGGCAACAAAGGTAAAAAGGTATCCCTCCCAAATGATGTTGCTCCTACTACTACTTGTGATGATGATAATTGCTATACTATTGGTGCTATCCATATTTTTAATGATGAGAGTGATTATGCTTATGATATGAAAGGGCCCAAGCTTGGGGAAGCTATGTTTGATGAGGATGAAATATTTGAGAATACATTTGCTGGAATTAATGTTTGTCCCAAGCTTGGGGATGCTATGTTTATTGAAGATGATATTTTTAGCACCCCAAGTTTTGATATGCAAAGTTGTTATGATGATAGCTTGCCTCCTATCTATGATGATTATATTGATGAAAGTGGGTTCCGAAGAGTGTCAACTTTAGGAATTAGTGATCCCACTATTTTGGAGGATGTTGAATCTTATTGTGATGAATATGAAAGTGGATTTGGAAGAGTGTCAACTTTATTTAGTAATGATTCCACTATTTCGGAAGAGGTCCCAATTGATTATGAGAACAAAGTTGCTATCTATGATGAATATTGTGATGACTTGTATGCTATTAAGAATAATGATAACCATGAAACTTGTCATCATGATTTTAGTTTTCAATTGGATCATGCCTCACATGATAGTTACTTTGTTGAGTATGCTCCCACTACTACTCATGAGAAGAATTTTTCTTATGTGGAGAGTGATAAATTTTCTATGGTTGTAGATCATGAAAAGAATGATTTAGGTGCTGGTTATATTGTTGAATTCATTCATGATGCTACTGAAAATTATTATGAGAGAGGAACATATGCTTGTAGGAATTGCAATAATGTCAAGTTTCCTCCCTATGTGCTTAAATTCTTGAAGCTATGCTTGTGTTACCTTCCTATGCTAGTTGATTATTGTTCCAATAAGTTGTTTTCTCAAAAAATCCCTATGCATAGGAAGTGGGTTAGACTTAAATGTGCTGGTCATATGCTTCATGATGCTCCCGCTATGTTTCAATTCTTATCCTTTATGTGAGCATCATTGCCGTCATCATGCCTAGCTAGAAAGGCATTAAAGAAAAGCGCTTGTTGGGAGACAACCCAATATTTATCATTACTGTTTTTGTGTGTCCACATGATTATGCTACTGTAGTAATCATATTTTATAGATTTTGTTTCAATAAAGTGCCAAGTAAGACCTTTAGGATAGCTTACGGTGATAGTTGTGTTGATCCTGCTGAAAATCAGAAACTTTTGCCCCAGTAAATTAGTTTTGTTAATTCACAGAAACGTGATTCTGATCTGATTATCTTTTCCCTGGATTGGTACACAAATTTCTCAGGCCGTCCTAATTTGGTAGAATTTTTGGAGTACCAGAAGTATACGTTTGATACAGATTACTACAGACTGTTTTGTTTTGACAGATTCTGTTTTGTATGTGTTGTTTGCTTATTTTGATGAATCTATGAGTAGTATCAGAGGGTATGAGCCATATATAAGTTGGAGTACAGTATATATTACACCAATACGAATTTAGAATGAGTTCATTACAGTACCTAAGTGGTGGTTTTATTTTCTTATACTAACGGAGCTTACGAGTTTTCTGTTAAGTTTTGTGTTGTGAAGTTTTCAAGTTTTGGGTAAAGATTCGATGGACTATGGAATAAGGAGTGGCAAATAGCCTACGCTTGGGGATGCCCATGGCACCCGAAGATATTAAAGCACAACCAAGAGCCAAAGCTTGGGGATGCCCCGGAAGGCATCCCCTCTTTCGTCTCCGTTCATCGGTAACTTTACTTGGAGCTACATTTTTATTCACCACATGATATGTGTTTTGCTTGGAGTGTCATTTTCTTTTGTTAGTATTTGCTTGCTGTTAGTTAGAATAATGTTTTTCATCTTTTGTTTCAATAAAGAAGCCAAGGATAGCCTTTTCCATGCTTATTTTGCTAGTATACATGTTGCTGTTTGAAAACAGAAAGTTTACCGCTGTTGCAAAAATTGCCTAGAAAAGTCAGGGTATGGTATAATGTTGAATATTTTTTAATATTGAGCTCTGATAAATTTATTACAGTGGTAATTTTATCTTATAATTTTTGGAGTCAGGGAAGTATTGATACTCTTGCATTCTTTCCAGACTGTACTGTTTTGGCACATTGCTGTTAAGGTTGCATTATTTGCATATGTTTGCTTGATTAATGATTCTATTTGAGGATAGGAGTATTAATTATGAAGAGGCATTTAGTATGCAATGTTGAATAATTATTTAAGTGATTCGTTACAGTAGAAAATGATAAGGTTTTGCATTGGTTTATACTAACCTATCTCACGAGTTCTTGTTGAGTTTGTTGTGAATGAAGCTTTTGATAAAAAGAGAAACCATGATATGAGAGGAATTAAGGAGAAACAAAAGTTCAAGCTTGGGGATGCCCTAGGCACCCCAAGATAATATTTCAAGAAGTCTCAAGCATCTAAGCTTGGGGATGCCCCGGTAGGCATCCCACCTTTCTTCTTCAACAAATATAGGTTAGTATCGGTTGAGCCTAAGTTTTTGCTTCTTCACATGAGTTGTGCTATCCTTGAAATGTAGTTTTCTTTAGCTTTGCTTGCTGTTTGAATAAAGTATAAAGATCTGAAATTATTAAATGAGAGAGAGTCTTTGCATAGTTGCATAATTATTTAGCTACTCATTGACCTTCACTTATATCTTTCGGAGTAGTTTGTCATTTGCTCTAGTGCATCACTTATACCTTTTAGAGCATGGTTGTAGTTTTATTGTGAAGAAATAGATGAAATCTCATGCTTCACTAGATTATTTTGAGAGTCATTAATAGCATGGTGATTTGCTTAATGTTAATATATTTAGTGTTCAAGATATGTGGAACTTTCTTTTGAGTGAATTGAATACTAAGATAAGTTTGATGCTTGATAATTGTTTTGAGATATGGAGGTGATAATATTAAAGTCATTCTAGTTGAGTAAATGTGAATTTGAGAAATGCTTGTGTTGAAGTTTGCAAGTCCCGTAGCATGCACGTATGGTTAAAGTTGTGTAACAAATTTGAAACATGAAGTGTACCTGGCTTGTGCATCCTTATGAGTGGCGGTCGGGGACGAGCGATGGTCTTTTCCTACCAATCTATCCCCCTAGGAGCATGCGCGTAGTACTTGATTTTTGATGGCTTCTAAATTTTTGCAATAAGTATATGAGTTCTTTTGACTAATATTAGTCCATGGATTATACGCACTCTCACCTTTCCGCCTTTGCTAGCCTCTTCGGTATCGTGCATTGCCCTTTCTCACCTTGAGAGTTGGTGCAAACTTCGTTGGTGCATCCAAACCACATGATACGATACGCTCTATCACACATAAACCTCCTTATATCTTCCTCAAAACAGCCACCATACCTACCTATTATGGCATTTCCATAGCCATTCTGAGATATATTGCCATGCAACTTCCATCATCTTCATCATGACATACATTATCATGGTCATATTGCTAGCATGATCATGTAGTTGACATCGCATTTGTGGCAAAGCCACCGTTTATAATACTGTCATACATGTCACTCATGATTCATTGCATATCCCTGTATACCGCCGGAGGCATTCATATAGAGTCATACTTTGTTCTAAGTATCGAGTTGTAATTGTTGAGTTGTAAGAAAAATAAAAGTGTGCTGATCATCATTATTAGAGCATTGTCCCAAGTGAGGAAAGGATGATGGAGACCATGATTCCCCCACAAGTCGGGATGAGACTCCAGACGAAAAAAGGGGAGGCAAGAAAAAAAGAAGAGAAAAGGCCCAAATAAAAAAATGAGAGAAAAAGAGAGAAGGGACAATGCTACTATCCTTTTACCACACTTGTGCTTCAAAGTAGCACCATGATCTTCATGATAGAGAGTTTCTTGTTTTGTCACTTTCATATACTAGTGTGAATTTTACATTATAGAACTTGGCTTGTATATTCCAATGATGGGCTTCCTCAAAATGCCCTAGGTCTTCGTGAGCAAGCGAGTTGGATGCATACCCACTTAGTTTCTTTTGTAGGGCTTTCATATACATATAGCTCTAGTGCATCCGTTGCATGGTAATCCCTACTCACTCACATTGATATCTATTGATGGGCATCTCCATAGCCCGTTGATACGCCTAGTTGATGTGAGACTATCTTCCCTCTCTTTTTTCATCTCCACAACAACCCTTCTATTCCACCCATAGTGCTATATCCATGGCTCGCGCTCATGTATTGCGTGAAGGTTGAAAAAGTTTGAGATTGTTTGAGTATGAAACAATCGCTTGGCTTGTCATCGGGGGTATAGAAGTTGGGAACATCTTTGTGTGACAAAAATGAAGCATAGCCTAACTATATGATTTTGTAGGGATGAACTTTCTTTTGCCATGTTATTTTGAGAAGACATGCTTGCTTTGATTAGTATGCTTGAAGTATTATTATTTTTATGTCAATATGAACTTTTGTCTTGAATCTTTCAGATCTGAATATTCATATCACAAGGAACAAGAATTACATTGAAATTATGCCAAGTAGCACTCCGCATCAAAAATTCTTTTTTATCATTTACCTACTCGAGGACGAGCAGGAATTAAGCTTGGGGATGCTTGATGCGTCTCCAACGTATCTATAATTTTTGATTGCTCCATGCTATATTATCTACTGTTTTGGGCAATATTGGTCTTTATTATCCACTTTTATATTCTTTTTGGGACTAACCTATTAACCGGAGGCCCAGCCCAGATTTGTTGTTTTATGCCTATTTTAGTGTTTTGAGGAAAAGGAATATCAGACGGAGTCAAAATAGAACGAAATCAACTGGAGAAGTTACTTTTGGAAGGAAAGCAACCCAGGGAACTTGGAGTGCACGTGAGGGGAAATACGGGCAGCCCACGG
>NC_041391.1:110903686-110931079 GCF_002162155.2 Triticum dicoccoides | reverse complement strand
ACGTACCCCCTGCACCCATCTATACGCTCGTACCCTAAAACTTACAGAACAGAAGATAGATCGGGAGTTCCGCCGCCGAAAGCCTCTGTAGCCACAAAAAACCTCTCGGGAGCCCGTTCCGGCACCCGGCCGGAGGGGAAACCAATCACCGGTGGCCATCTTCATCATCCCGGCGCTATCCATGACGAGGAGGGAGTAGTTCACCCTCGGGGCTGAGGGTATGTACTAGTATCTATGTGTTTGATCTCTCTCTCTCATGTTCTCTCTCGTGTTCCTCTATGGCACGATCTTGATGTATCCCGAGCATTCCTATTGTAGTTGGATCTTATGATGTTTCTCCCCCTCTACTCTGTTGTGATGAATTGAGTTTCCCCTTTGAAGTTATCTTATCGGATTGAGTCTTTTATGAGAACACTTGATGTATGTCTTGCCGTGATTATCTGTGGTGACAATGGGATATCATGTGCCACTTGATGTATGTTTTGGTGATCAACTTGCGGGCTTAGTGACATTGGGAACCTATGCTGTCACGACCGGTTTTCCGGGTATAAATTTCCAAAAAAAGACTGCCGTGCTCATCAGCCCCAGGATTACTGTTAGCTGATGAGGCTCCAACTTGATACAGAAATTCCAAGCAAAATACAAAATATGTAGTACAAGACCATTATGGCCTGTGAGTACAACAGATGGTTCTAGTGGTTGATGGCGGAAGCGGTTTGTGGATCATCAGTGTCTTTGGGACTCCATTTCCCATCAGGAACAGCTGACTAGGTTAACTCCTATCTTCACGAGGCTGCTATCGTCGTTGCTTAGGTTCCCGGGCTGTCATCGCGTCGCTCCTCTTCGTGCAAGAAATCTGGCCAAGACAATAGCCAGGGACAAGCCAGTGAGTACTTTGAATGTACTCGCAAACATTATGAACATAGGTATAATATAACAATGATGTGCAAAAAAATGCTTTTATGCTCATGACATCAGTCACAAAAGATAGTAAAAACTCTGATGCGTGCAAGCATGTTATTTATGAATATGCAATAACATAGTAGTATTTAAATAAATAACAATCATGCCACAATCGGGCGTCTTAGCGACACCACATAAAGGGCTTTAAAATAAATGCCACAGTCGGACGTCTAAGCGACATCACATAAAGGGCTTATAAAAGAAATGCCATAGACGGGCGTCTCAGCTACACCACATAAAGGGCTTTAAAATAAATGCCACAGTCGGATGTCTGAGCGACATCACATAAAGGGCTTATAAAAGAAATGCCATAGTCGGGCGTCTCAGCGACACCACATAAAGGGCTTATAAAAGAAATGCCACAGTCGGGCGTCTTAGCGACACCACATAAAGGGCTTTAAAAGAAAACATAGTAAATATCCAGGTGGTAGAACCATCCCAGGGATATTCAATAATACTAATAATATCAAGGGTTAGTCAACAATAATAATAATCATAATTATCACAAGTCACAAGTTGTGATTCCAGTTCTGGTTTAACAGTTTCACCTACGAAGACCGACACTTTACCCATCCCACACTGTTTTCCTTAACCATGGACACGGCTATTCGAATAGGTTCAATCTCTGCAGAGGGTGTACTCTTTACCCACAAGTAACGGATTCCATTAGTCCATCGGGACTAATTCCGTCTATGGTCTTTTAAATGAAAACGCACCTGACTTGCACACACCAGCTTAACTCACCGGTGTCTGGAATCACCCATGACACTCGTTAAGAAAAACTCTAAGTGGGGAGGTTACAACCTCTATTAGCATGGGATCACAAAATTTACACCACGCGCAAAACTGGGGAAGCTACTCCCTCGGCTACAACCGAAACACCCATGCCCCCTGACCGGATGACTGGCTTTAATCCATGGCCGTGGTACCCTCATCCCAGCCCCTCTGTACGGTGTGCGCTAGAAAGGGGTTGACAAATTACTGAACCGTACTCTACTTGTTGTAGAGACGAGTGGTAGTACGAAGCAAGTATGGGGGTTACTGGCACAAGACTCGATCTACGGTCGAGTCAGGTGGTTTATAATTTCCCTGCATGACATGCATAACAAATATATTTCAACCAACAGAATCACCGCTCATTATACCTCACTATGCCATATCGGACATGATCGTCCCGACGGAGACCGGCGACAAACTCATGCCTACCCAAGGCAGAGGTTTTCCCGGATTCCTTCCGGCATGCATGCAAGGCACATGAGGATGATTATCATCACAAGTGTGTTCATTTCCAACAGCATGGAAATCACTAATATGCACTCATGCATATGATCATGTCACATGAAATAACAAGTCCTTCGAAATGAGGTGGTGTTATAAATGTGTCAACGAACACACCAAAAATATTATGTCGGGATTCAAAAAGCTTGCCTTCAAGTTGTGGGGGTGGTGAGGTGCATCCTAAAACTTTTGAAGGCCTTTCTCCTCTCTCCCAAAATCCTGTTAAAAATATTTTGAATCAATATATAGTTTCAAAAACAGTACCAAAAGGTTGTCTAAAATTTTTCGAAATAAATCTTAAAATAAACTAGACAAAATTTTAAAGATAAAAGAAAAAGAATCAATAAAAAATCTTTCTCTGTTTAAAAGTTATAAGAGTTTTGGTCCAAGGACCCATCTGTAATGAAACAGAAAACTCCCAGGGGCTTAAACAGAAAAGCACAGAAAACGGTTCAGAGTAGAAAGCGTATTTGCCAAAGTACGCTTTCAGAAAACGATTCAAAAAAATAGCAGAGAGGCTGACGGGCGGGTCCCACCCGTCAGGTTTGAATTTTCAAATGAGCGAGACGGGGCTCGTCGGCGCCCGAGAGCCGCGGTGGTCGCCGGCGGCGATCCACGGCGAGGCAGGAGGATCGGAGGGTACCTTCATGATCAGCACGTCCTTCCGCGACTGTGGGTGGTGGTGGTGGTCGCCGGCGAGCACTGTGTCGACGGCGGCCCTTGCTCTGGCGGACGGCGGTTCGGGCAGTCGTGGAGCTCGCCGGAGGGAGCTGCGGGGGTCAAATTGAAGTGGGGTTTAGCTTTCTAGAGGTGGTACGGGGCTACAGGCAAGAGTAGGGCGGCGGAGGGGTTCTCACCAAAGAGAATGTTGCCGGAGCCCGAGGCGGACGGAGGTGGCAAGAGTCGAGGAAGAAGGGCCCCTCGAGGCTCTTCCAGTGGCTAGGCGGGGTCTGGTGAGGTGGTGGAGTTGTGCGGGGGCGAGAGCAAGCTCGGGGGGTGCTATTTATAGCCGGCCCGAGGCGGTTGCCGTGAACGGATAAGTCCGGCGAGTGATTACTGCGACGCTGTGGCTGGACGGTCAGCTTAGGAGCTGGAGCATCGACTAGACGGAGCATTGGTGCCGTTTCAGTGTCCATCTCAGCACGGGAGGGGTGGTTACGGCCTGTCCTCGACGGAACGGCCGCACGACACGTCGGCGACAGAGAACGCGCTCTGCGCGTGCCAGGCCACGGCGACGGTGCTGCATGCGTGCACTGGCAAGGAGGTAGCCACGCGGAGCTCTCAGAAGGTTTGGGCGGCGCCGAACGGCGTTATGCCGCATTGTTGCCCCCCTATCGGCCGTTACGGTGGTTCTGCCGCCGCGGGACACACCGGCGCAGGCGGGCCAGGGCGCCACCGACGCCAGGAAGGAGCCAAGCGCGCGTGTGGTGCTCCGGACAGGAGGGAGGGGCTGCGAGCAACGAGCCAAATGCACAGTGGACATGTGACTGAAATCTGACGAAGGGAAACGGCACTGAACTCTGAAACTCTGAACATTTCTGAAAATGCAAAGAAACAGTGCCGGCCAGGTGTTCGACAGAATGATTTTGGTATATGGGAGTTTCTCCTTGAGCTGATTTTTGGTGGAGTGGCCTCTCATTGCATCTGGGGGTTGCCTGAATTTTGGTGGAATTTTTGGAGAAGAGGAGATATGAATTTCACAAAATTTAACGAATCTGGTCCAAACTTGCAGAGACTGAAATTTTGAAATATTTGAAAAGGAGAGGAGTGAAACATGATGGTTCTAGGTTGTGGGTACCAAGGACTATCCAGGAGAGTTAGTTTGAGGTCAACACTCAAATGCTTCTTGGTACTTGCTTTGTAAATCCCTCAGGTTCAAAACAATAGACAGAGTTGTTTTGGGGAAGGAAATAAATGAAATAAAATCAGAAAATGAGTTGGACTTGTTGGGACAGAATATATGGATTTCCCCAAAGGGGAAGGAGGGTTTTTGGGAGGTTTTACCACATGAGGCATGGTAAAATCATGGTTGGTTTCAATATAAGATAAGTCCCAAAACTCCTAGGGTTTTTCTCTTAAAGAAAATAAATCCCAAAAATTTAATTTGAGAAGGGGACAAACAGAAGAAAGGTTTTTAATAACCAAACACCATTGTTGATGAAGATACCAAAATACAATCTTTGCCAAGGGGAGAAAGTTTTGAGAGGGAAGAAAGTCCAATAAATTTTGGGAAGTATTTCACTCGAGGTGAAAACTCCATGATAATAAGAAAGGAAATGTTTCAAAAATCAAAAGTGAGTCCAGAAAATAAAAGTATTAATTTCCTGGTAAAATTCTAATATAATAAAACTTGCTTAAATTTTTGGGGTGTTACATATGCATAGGGGTTGGCACACGCTCTTGACTCTCCGGTAAAAACTTTGGGGCACTCTTTGAAGTACTTTGTGTTGGTTGGATGAATCTCAGATTGTGTGATGCATATCGTATAAACATGCCCACGGATACTTGAGGTGACAATGGAGTATCTAGGTGACATGAGGGTTTTGGTTGATTTGTGTCTTAAGGTGTTATTCTAGTACAAACTCTTTTATAGATTGATCCGAAAGAATAACTTTGAGGTGGTTTCGTACCCTACCGTAATCTCTACGTTTGTTCTCCGCTATTAGTGGCTTCGGAGTGACTCTTTGTTGCATGTTGAGGGCTTGTTATATTATCTATCTATGTTATTATTATTGAGAGAACTTGCACTAGTGAAAGTATGAACCCTAGGCCTTGTTTCAACTTATTGCAATACCGTTTACACTCACTTTTATCATTAGTTACCTTGCTGTTTTTATATTTTCAGATTACAAAAACCTATATCTACTATCTATTTTGCACTTGTATCACCATCTCTTCGCCGAACTAGTGCACCTATACAATTTACCATTGTATTGGGTGTGTTGGGGACACAAGAGACTCTTTGTTATTTGGTTGCAGGGTTGCTTGAGAGAGACCATCTTCATCCTACGCCTCCCACGGATTGATAAACCTTAGGTCATCCACTTGAGGGAAATTTGCTACTGTCCTACAAACCTGTGCACTTGCAGGCCCAACAATGTCTACAAGAAGAAGGTTGTGTAGTAGACATCAGACGACGACGTCGGGGTATTGGCTACGGCGTGATGGAGGAGGGCGGCGGTTGATGGGTGGGATGGAGTGGCGGACGGAGAACGCCGGGGTTTCGCGTCCGGTGGAGATGTAGTTTTGGTGCCCACAGAGTACAAATGGGGAATCAGACGGGTGGGGGGAACCATGTTTCAGTCTGGGACGCGCTTGTTTTTGGCTTTTTTGAACAGAAGATGGGACGCGCTTGTTTAAAATTTGTGGAAAGTACAAACTTTGCCCCCCTCTTAAATTTTGGACCTACTGCGGGTCGGGGGTAGGATGGTAATCCCAGGTGTCCCAAATAGTGGGCGGGTGCGATTTCGGCTACGCGCATGTGTGCTTAGGCGACCATTGTGTATGAATGTTATTTGGAGGCGGTTGCGTGGCGTCTAGATGAAGCTACAAACCTACCCCGGTTTAAACCTTTGGACGTCGGGCCGGTAGGTTTCAAGTGTCAGAGTTATTAGAAAAGTAATTTCCTTGTACTACCAAACATTGATCTCACGCGGTTTCGGGCGAGTAGAGGCTCTTTTGGCGCTTCGTTCAAAATTTTGAAACACAAGCATTCACGTTTAGAGTACTCATGAACTATGAGGATTGACCTAAGTAGACAATGTCATATTTTACCTCGTATGTTTGAGAACCTCATTAAATTATCCGCTTCTTTTTGAAATTTTGACACTTGAAAATCGTATAACTACGATTATTTTGGAATGGAGGAGCTAAATTTGAATCTATTTTGTACATGACTACATATGCTATTATGTACAAAATCAGAGCAAAGATTGGTTCCCCCATAATTTAGGTATGGTTTACAAATGCCATGATATCAAATTCAAATAATTGAATAGACTTCATGTTGAATTCGATTTTTTTAAACCACTGTAGGATCGAAAGTATGTCTAGAGGGGGGGTGATTAGACTACTTGACCAAATAAAAACTTATCCTTTTCCCAATTTTAGTCTTTGGCAGATTTTAGCTATCTTAGCACAAGTCAAGCAATCTTAACACAATTCAAGCAAGCATGCAAAGAGTATATGAGCAGCGGAAAGTAAAGCATGCAACTTGAAAGAATTTAAAGGGAAGGGTTTGGAGAATGCAAACACAATTGGAGACACGGATGTTTTTTTCGTGGTTCCGATAGGTGGTGCTATCGTACATCCACGTTGATGGAGACTTCAACCCACGAAGGGTAACGGTTGTGCGAGTCCACGGAGGGCTCCACCCACGAAGGGTCCACGAAGAAGCAACCTTGTCAATCCCACCATGGCCGTCGCCCATGAAGGACTTGCCTCACTAGCGGTAGATCTTCATGAAGTAGGCGATGTCCTTGCCCTTACAAACTCCTTGGTTCAACTCCACAATCTTGTCTGAGGCGCCCAAGTGACACCTAGCCAATCTAGGAGACACCACTCTCCAAGAAGTAACAAATGGTGTGTTGATGATGAACTCCTTGCTCTTGTGCTTCAAATGATAGTCTCTCCAACACTCAACTCTCTCTCACTGGATTTGGATTTGGTGGAAAGAAGATTTGAGTGGAAAGCAACTTGGGGAAGGCTATAGATCAAGATTCATATGGTAGGAATGGAATATCTTGGCCTCAACACATGAGTAGGTGGTTCTCTCTCAGAAACAGCAAGTTGGAAGTGTAGGTTTGTTCTGATGGCTCTCTCCACAAATGAAGAAGAGGTGGAGGGGTATATATAGCCTCCACACAAAATCTAACCGTTACACACAACTTGCCAAACTCGGTGGGACCGAATTGAGAAACTCGGTTGGACCGATTCAGCAAATCTAGTGACCGTTAGGATCTTCGGTGGGACCGACATGCAACTCGGTAGGACCGATATGGTTAGGGTTAGGGCATAACATAATCTCGGTGAGACAGATTACACAAACTCGGTGGGACCGATTTTGGTAATAAGCTAACCAGAGAGTTGGTTAGGTAAACTCGGTGGGACCGATTCGCTCATTTCGGTGGGAACGAAATGTTTCGAAAAGGAAACAGGGAGTTTACATTGCAATCTCGGTGGGACCGATCGCTCATCTCGGTGGTACCAAAACGTTACGAAGGGAAACAGAGAGATTACAATCACATCTCGGTGAGACCGAGATCCCTATCGGTGAGACCGATTTGCCTAGGGTTTGTGGCAGTGGCTATGACATCTGAACTCGGTGGTGCCGGATAGAAAGAATCGATAGGGCCGAGTTTGACTTTTGGTTTAGGTCACATGTGGATGTGAGAAAGTAGTTGAGGGCTTTGGAGCATATCACTAAGCACTATGGAGCAAGAAACTCATTAAGCAACACCTCATCCCTCCTTGATAGTATTGGCTTTTCCTATAGACTCAATGTGATCTTGGATCACTAAAATATAAAATGTAGAGTCTTGAGCTTTGAGCTTGAGCCAATCCTTTTGTCCTTAGCATTTTGAGGGTCCACTTTTCTCATCCATGCCATGCCATTAATTGAGCTTTTCCTAAAATATTCATCTTGGAATAATGTTAGCTCAATGAGCTATATGTTGTTAGGAATTACCAAAACCACCTAGGGATAGTTGCACTTTCAATCTCCCCATTTTTGGTAATTGATGACAACATATAGATCAAAGCTTCGACAAATGATAATAAGAGTTAAAGACATTGTCGCTTTGAGAAGTATGTGATAAGCAAGAGCTCCCCCTAAATTTGTGCATAGTTCAAGATTTGCTTTGGACTGCAAATGCACAAAGAGTTAGGCTCATGGGATACTCTTCCATGTCACATACTTCTTGGTGGAGCGCTCAAGATGATAATAATTGAATACATGCACTCATAACCAAGCAAAGTGAATGATCATACAGAGATAAAAAGGATAATGTCATCCAACAAGCATAAATGTAGCAAATGATCAAACACATGGTCAGCCAGGTGTCACACAGACATAAAGTATCTCAAACAAGCAAATAAAGTTCAACCACCAAAGCAAGAGAGAATAAAAAGCAACACTCTCTCTCGAAGCCTATGATCTATACATTTTTCTCCCCCTTTGGCAACAAGTTACCAAAAAGTTCATAGAAAATGCATAGCACTTAATCGTTTCTCAGGCTTGATCTTCACGTGGTGGTGTAGAGATGGCTCCTTGGATGAAGACTTCAGTAGATGTGGATGCAGCTGGAGGAGTAGGTGCTGGAGCTGGTTGCACCGGAGCTGTAGCTGGTGCAGATGAAGTGGCTCTGGTGTCTGTCACTGGCACTACAGCTGATCTCTGAGCTCTAGGCACTCAGGCAAATGCATCAGTGGTTGTCTTGCCCTTCCTCTCCTGCATATCATCCTGAAGCTGCTCAACAATAGACTGGATCTCAGTTACCTTCACATCCAAGTCATAGAACTTATGCTCCATGATCCTCTCCAGGCTCTCCTTGTTTTGAGTCAAGGTGGCCAGCCCCTTCCCAACCCTCAGAGTGGATGCAATGAAGTAGCCAAGCTGATCTTGTTTGCTCTTCAAAAAGTAATGAGATGCCTCTTCCATTGTTGGCATCTTGGTAGCCTTCTCTGTCCTTGCCTTCTCCTTCTTTGCTTGAGCATGCACCGAAGATGGTTCATCTTCATCCATAACCACTTGGTTGTCTTCAAAGTCTGGATAGATAGGCATTTGATCCATGTCCAACAAGTATGTGCCAGTGCCCATCTTGGAGCTAATCAGCTCCTGGATCTATGGGGCATACCCACAACTTCTCTTTTGGTCAGCTGTTGTCCTCTTGATAGTTTCAACTATAAGGCTCATGACCTTGAACTTCTGTGGCACATCAAATAAGTGTAACCGATTTATTGCATGGCCTCTGATCATGTTGTGATCACCTGACTTGGGCAAGAGAGTGTGCCTGAGGATCCAGTTGATGGTTGGCAGTCCTGACAGAAGGTAAGGTACTGATCCAAACTTATGTGATTCAACAGCAACATCTGGGATCTCCTTGTACATATGTGTCATAGAGTTGTGATCCATCTTCTTCTTGACATAGACATCCAAGTCATCCTCTTTCTCCTTAGGTGCATTGATCAGATTAGCCCATTCTTCAATTGATGATTGGTACCTAGTACCTTCAGACATCCATACTATCCTGCCATCTGGATAGAAGTGTGCTGTGGAGTAGAATTGCATTATGTGCTCATCATTCCACTTTGTGAGCTTCTAGCCAACAAAGTCTTCCACTCCGCAAGCACTAAAACTGTCATACACACCAGGATAGTGTTCTTCATTCTCCTTCATGTAGGTCCAGTCAACCCACCTCATGTCACACACTATTGGCTTCTTGTCCAGCAACACTGCCTCATAGAAATCCTGTTGTTCCTTTGTATGGAACATGTAGTCAACAGCAGTCCTCCTCCTGACTGCATAAGGATTAGACAACCTCCACTGTCTGAGGCCTGCATCCTTTCTCAGCTTCATGTTCTCAGCCACAGGATGGGCATCATTATGATTTGGAATTTTTGGCTTCAATTTTCTCAAGACATGCTCTTCATCATCTTCCTCTTCAGCAACAGTTTCAGGCACTGGGGCATTGTTCTTCTCAGCAGCAGATATGTTCCTAGTACTCCTCTTAGGTGCAGTCTTGGGCTTGGAGGCAGCTTTGGGTGCTTCTTTCGGCTTTGATGAAGCAGCCCCTGACCTGATAGCATCACCCATAAGCTTCTGAGCCTTGGGTGCTGGTGCAGCAACCTCTTCTTCTTCTTCCTCTTCCATCATGGAAGGCTTTCCAACAAATCTGGCCATGGCCTTCTTGACCCTTTCCTTCCTCTTCTTACCTTCTGCAGAAGCCTCTTTGGGTTCTGATTCCAAAGGTACTTGAGTAGAGGCTCTGGCTTTAGACATGGGAGTTCTCTTTGCAGGTACTTTGGTCTTCATACCAGGCTTAATGGCAGAAGGTGTGCCATAGTCCTTTTTGAGCACCTTCTTCCTGGAAGTGGCTTCATCCTCAACTACCACATAGTCTTCATCCTCAGATTCTGAGGTTTTCTTCTTTCTGGCCCTGGTGGCAGCTTTGGGTAAGTTTCTTGGGGTGCTCCTGCTACCCTCATCAGAGCGGCTAGAGGGACTAGTGCCCTCACTCATTTGAACCTACTCCTCTGACTTGCTCTGGCTATCACTTGGATCAGACATATTGCAAACACTGACTGCAGACCCTGTTAATAGATATAGATGAGATAGAGTGGATGAGCTCACAAAATACAGAGGTTTTTGCAAAAGAATGAGTCAAAAACTTAGTTTTAGTTTTCGATAGAGAGCATTTCATATCAACCAATTTGTAAACTCGGTGATACCGAAGCAGCTTTTGGAACCTAAACTAGTGAAATCGGTTAGACCGAGTCACAGTTCGGTGGCACCGAGACTGTTAGGGTTTCACAAAGTCCTGAACTCGGTCACACCGATTTGCAATTCTCGGTCAGACCGAGAATCACATGTGCAATGGCCTTAGCAGAATCAGTGGAACCGAGTTCTACAACTCGATGGGTCCGAGATGGTTTCGGCTGAAACCTATCCCAAAATTTTCAATTCATCTCTAATCTATGGAGTGTTTTGACTAGATAGGATAGTTTCAAACGTGGCAAGATTCATGGCGAACACAATGTGCTAGGAATTAGACGGGGATAGCACAGTGATCGAGTCCATACCCTAGTTCAGCGATGAACTCTACGGCGGCAACGGTGGGGATGATTTCCGTTGACGGCGGTGGAGACCAGCGACTGGAGGCAGCTGGCAACGAGGAGGACGATCCGGAGACCCTGGAGGCAGAGCGAGCTATGCGCGGGCGGAAGAGTTTGGAGAAAGTTTCCAAATTTTTCCCATGGGTATATATATAGCCTGACCCTGTCGGTGTGACCGAGTGGAACAACTCGATGGCACCGAGAAGCATAACTGCTGACAGTTACAGCAACTCGGTGTGACCGAAAAGTTCAAATCGGTTGCACCGAGATTGAAAACCTAGATCAACTTAGTGATCTCGGTATGACCGAAATGGAAGAAACGGTCAGACCGAAATGCACAAAGAAGTTTTGGAAGTTTATGTCTATGACAAATCGGGGACTCCGAGTGCTCCTTACACAGAGTGGTTCGAATCTGACTTGATCAAATTTTGTGATGTAGCATGAATAGAGTTTGAGACAAGAAAAGCATAGATAGCTAGAGAAGGTTCTTAGGCATTCTTGTCCATCCACTTGGCAAAAGAAAAAGAAACCAATCAATCAAAGCAACAAGTGGATGTCGTCGAATGAGTAAAATATGCAACCAACATGCTCACACAATAAAATGGCAAATGAAATATGTGGCAAAGCATGCACAATCAATTCTAGAATCTATCAAGCAATCGGCGATGACAAGGTCATCTATATATGAGTATATTGACTTAGGAGTCAAATGAGAACATTTGATCATAGGTCATACTCATCGTTTAAGATCAAGTGGGGTTACCACTTTTACATAATGCATTGATGTGTTCACACCATTAGAGTTGCTTTGACTCAAATCTTAGAGTAAATCTCCCCCTCGATGTGAGATCCCCCCTTAGAGGGATGAACTAACCTTGGGTTTTGTCGATGATGACTTCATGTAGGTGTTGAAGATGTGGATGCTCAATGTTGATGTAGATCATTTGGAGAAATCCTTTGGAGTGAGTTGCACTTTCAATACCTACACGGATTAGTCCCACAAGGAACAAACAAGGATATCCATAGACATAGAGTGATGCACACATGAGATGATGTCTATGAAAGCATTAGGTTACCTTGTCCCTTGTCTTACCAACAAGAGGGTTTATGACTCCTTGAACTAGTGCAAGATGTGAAAGTTGATTACACTTGTTGTTGACAAAATGATTTGAGTGAAATATGTCGGCAGAGTCACCCTCAAGAACTCTCTAGTTCTTCTTCTTCGGGATCCACATCATCTTGATGGGAATCCTTGGAGTTGTAGTCGTACTTGATGAAGTAGAGCTTGACGTAGTCTTGGGAACCCACTTGACCAAGGCCTTTGGAGCTTCTTAAAATGCATCAATATCCTCTCGAAGCTTATCCTTGCCCTTTTGCTTGTGGTCTTGTGGTGTAAGATCATCTTGAGCTTGTGTCCCCTTGAAGGAAGTAGGATCATACTTCTCTTATTGAGGAACAAACTTCGTCTTGGGGTATTGATACGTCTCCAACGTATCTATAATTTTTTATTGTTCCATGCTATTATATTACCCCTTTTGGATGTTTATGGGCTTTATTTTACACATTTATATAATTTTTGGAACTAACCTACTAACCGGAGGCCCAGCCCATATTGCTGTTTTTTTGCCTATTTCAGTATTTCGAAGAAAAGGAATATCAAACGGAGTCCAAACGGAATGAAACCTTCTGGAGCGTTATTTTTGGAACAAATCTGATCCGAAGAGCTTGGAGTGCAAGTCAAGAAGCCTTGGAGGGCCCCAGGAGATAGGAGGGTGCCCCCCCTTGTAGGGCGCGCCCCCTTGTCTCGTGGGCCCCTCGGGCGGCCACCAACGTACTTCTTCCTCCTATATATACCTATGTACCCCGAAAACATCCAGGAGCACCACGAAACACAATTTCCACCGCCGTAACCTTCTATATCCGTGAGATCCCATCTTGGAGCCCTTGCTGGCACTCTGCCCGAGGGGGAAGCAACTATGGAGGGCCTCTACATCAACATCCTTGCCCCTTCGATGAGTTGTGAGTAGTTTACCACAGACCTACGGGTCCATAGTTGTTAGCTAGATGGCTTCTTCTCTCTTTTTGGATCTCAATACAATGTTCTCCCCCTCTCTTGTGGAGATCTATTCGATGTAAACTCTTTTTGCGGTGTGTTTGTCGAGATCCAATGAATTGTGGGTTTATGATCAAGTTTATCTATGAATAATATTTGAATCTTCTCTGAATTCTTTTATGTATGATTGAGTTATCTTTGCAAGTCTCTTCTAATTATCAGTTTGGTTTGGCCTACCAGATTGATCTTTCTTGCCATGGGAGAAGTGCTTAGCTTTGGGTTCAATCTTGCGGTGTTCTTACCCAGTGACAGAAAAGGTTGCAAGACACGTACTGTATTGTTGCCATCAAGGATAACAAGATGGAGTTTATATCATATTGCATGTGTTTATCCCTCTACATCATGTCATCTTGCTTAATGTGTTACTCTGTTCTTATGAACTCAAAACTCTAGATGCAGGTAGGAGTCGGTCGATGTGTGGAGTAATAGTAGTAGATGCAGGCAGGAGTCGGTCTACTTGTTATGGACGTGATGCCTATATACATGATCATGCCTAGATAATCTCATAACTATGCGCTTTTCTATCAATTGCTCGACAGTAATTTGTTCACCCACCATAATACTTATGCTATCTTGAGAGAAGCCTCTAGTGAAACCTATGACCCCGGGTCTATCTCTTATCTTATTTGCTTTCAATCTACTTTATTTGCATCTTTACTTTTTGCATCTATATTATAAAATACCAAAAATATATTTATCTTATCATACTATCTTTATTAGATCTCACTTTCGCAAGTGGCCATGAAGGGATTGACAACCCCTTTATTGTGTTGGTTGCGAGTTCTCAGTTTGTTTGTGTAGGTGCGTGGGACTTTTGAGGAGCCTCCTACTGGATTGATACCTTGGTTCTCAAAACTGAGGGAAATACTTACGCTACACTTTGCTGCATCACCCTCTCCTCTTCGAGGAAAACCAATGCAAGATCAAGACATAGCAGGTATTGATCTTCTTCCCACTCAACTCCATTGGCATTGAACTTTCATTCAAAACCAGCACCTTGGTTCTTCCGGTGCCTTCCTTGCTTGCGTACAATTTCGTCAAATTGCTTACTCCCGGCAAGGCTCTTGTAAACACCTTTCTCTATAATTCTCTTCAATAAGCTATTTTCTTGCTCAAGTGTAACTTGGCTAATCATTAGTGGAATCAAGAGAAATAGTAGAAGCAACAACATTGGATTTAGCATGATTATTGTTACTACTAGAGGAAGAATCCTTCTTGTTTTTGTTAATAGACTTGACTTGAGGCATGTAAGTAGATAAGAGTAAACACTTGGCAATGTAAGAAGAACTTTTCTTACGGAGATCATCATTGATTGCCTTTAAGAACTCATGCTCTTGCTCAAGGTTGAACTTTTCAAAGCGTAACTTCTCATGAGTACTTAAAAGTTCTCGATGATATTCTAAGATAGTTTCATGAGCTAACTTAAGAGTGTTTAGTTCTTTAGTTGGAAGCTCAATCTTCTCCTTATTATTGTCATTCATTTTATCTTGGTTAGCATGATTAATTGACATTTCATCATAGTATTCATCACTAGAGTTGTCAACAAGTAAATCATCATCACCTAACAAGTCATCTTCATCACTATTGAAATTAACATACTCGGGGTGTGTTACCTTTGGGCCTTTAGCCATGAAGCATCTTCCAAGTCCTTCATTTGGTGAATCAAATATGTCGTAGGAGTTGGTTGGCACAAGTGCTAGACCGGAAACACCTTCATCTTGAGTATATTCGGAGTCGGAGCGATAGCTTCTCTCGGAGTGACTGTCGGAGTCGGAGCCGGATACCCATTCACCAACATGAGCTTGATGTCTTCGTTTTGTGTAGCTCCTTGATGATTTGTCCTTCCTTTCCGAATCCTTTCTTCTCCGGGATGTTCTTCTTTCATAACGATCATCTCTACTCCTCCTCTCTCTTGGTGGTGATTCTTCTCTTCTACTTCTTCTCTTGGGTGATTCTTCTCTTCTTTTGTAGGGTGCCGTACACTCATTGGAATAGTGTTCGGGTCTCCAACAATTGTAGCAATTGCGCTCTCAACTAGAAGATCTTTTGTCATTGTAGGATCTTGACTTGGAGCTTCTCTCTTTGCTTCTATTCTTGTAGAACTTGTTCAAGTTCTTCACCATTAAGCTCAATTCTTCATTGAAGGTTTGTTTCTCACTTGATGATGTGGGGGCTTCACATGAGGCTTTGTAAGCACCACTTGATTTGTTGTGAAGTTCCTCCTTATCCTTGAGTGACATCTCATGAGCAACAATTCTTCCAATGACTTCCGTTGGTTTGAGATCTTTGTAATTGGGCATCATTTGGATCATTGTGCACACGGTATCATATTTTCCTTCCAAAGCTCTTAGGATCTTCTTGATGATGAATTTGTCGGTCATCCTAAGCCGGCAATCTCATTTGTGATAAGAGAAAGCCTAGAGTACATTTCAGCGACACCTTCACCATCCTTGATTTTGAACTTGTCAAGTTGACTTTGAAGCACATCCAACTTGGATTCCTTGACGGAGTCGCTACCTTCATGCATATCAATCAAAGTATCCCAAATTTCCTTTGCATTCTCAAGACGGCTGATTTTGTTGAATTCTTCGGGGCACAATCCGTTGAAGAGGATATCACAAGCTTGAGCGTTGTATTGCAGCATCTTCAACTCTTCCGCGCTAGCTTCACGGTTTGGTTCTCTCCCATCAAAGAATTCACCTTACAAGACAATACACACAATAGCCCAAACGGTAGGGTTATGTCCAAGAATATGCATTTTCATCTTATGCTTCCAACTAGCAAAATTAGTACCATCAAAGTAAGGACCTCTACGGTGATAATTTCCCTCGCTAGACGCCATACTCTCCTAGATTGTGAAACTAAGGCTATGACCACCAAAAGCTATGGAAATCAAAGCAAATGGAGACCAAAGCTCTGATACCACTTGTAGGATAAAAAGTATGTCTAGAGGGGGGGGGGGTGATTAGACTACTTGACAAAATAAAAACTTATCCTTTTCACACTTTTAGTCTTTGGCAGATCTTAGCTATCTTAGCACAAGTCAAGCAATCTTAACACAATTCAAGCAAGCATGCAAAGAGTATATGAGCAGCAGAAAGTAAAGCATGCAACTTGCAAGAATGTAAAGGGAAGGGTTTGGAGAATTCAAACGCAATTGGATACACGGATGTTTTTGTCGTGGTTCCGATAGGTGGTGCTATCGTACATCCACGTTGATGGAGACTTCAACCCACGAAGGGTAACGGTTGCGCGAGTCCACGGAGGGCTCCACCAACAAAGGGTCCACGAAGAAGCAACCTTGTCTATCCCACCATTGTCGTCGCCCACGAAGGACTTGCATCACTAGCGGTAGATCTTCACGAAGTAGGCGATCTCCCTGCCCTTACAAACTCCTTGGTTCAACTCCACAATCTTGTTGAAGTCTCCCAAGTGACACGTAGCCAATCTAGCAGACACCACTCTCCAAGAAGTACCAAATGGTGTGTTGATGATGAACTCCTTGCTCTTGTGCTTCAAACGATAGTCTCCCCAACACTCAACTCTCTCTCATAGGATTTTGATTTGGTGGAAAGAAGATTTGAGTGGAAAGCAACATGGGTAAGGCTAGAGATCAAGATTCATATGGTAGGGATGGAATATCTTGGCCTCAACACATGAGTAGGTGGTTCTCTCTCAGAAACAGCAACTTCGAAGTGTAGGTTTGTTCTGATGGCTCTCTCCACGAATGAAGAGGAGGTGGAGGGGTATATATAGCCTCCACACAAAATCTAACCGTTACACACAACTTGCCAAACTCGGTGGGACCAACTTGATAAACTCGGTCGGACCGATTCAGTAAATCTAGTGACCGTTAGGATTTTCGGTGGGACCGACATGCAACTCGGTAGGACCGATATGGTTAGGGTTAGGGCATAACGTAATCTCGGTGTGACCGATTACACAAACTCGGAGGGACCAATTTTGGTAATAAGCTAACCAGAGAGTTGGTCAGGTAAACTCGGTGGAACCGATTCGCTCATTTCGGTGGGACCAAAATGTTTCGAAAAGGAAATAGGGAGTTTACATTGCAATCTCGGTGGGACCGATCGCTCATCTCGGTGGTACCGAAACGTTACAAAGGGAAATAGAGAGATTACAATCCCATCTCGGTGAGACCAAGATCCCTATCGGTGAGACCGATTTGCCTAGGGTTTGTGGCAGTGCCTATGACATCTAAACTCGGTGGCGCCGGATAGAAATAATTAGTACGGCCGAGTTTGACTTTTGGTTTAGGTCGTATGTGGATGTGAGAAAGTAGTTGAGGGCTTTGGAGCATATCACTAAGCACTATGGAGCAAGAAACTCATTAAGCAACACCTCATCCCTCCTTGATAGTATTGGCTTTTCCTATAGACTCAATGTGATCTTGGATCACTAAAATAGAAAATGTAGAGTCTTGAGCTTTGATCTTGTTATGCCAATCCTTTTGTCCTTAGCATTTTGAGGGGTCCACATTTCTCATCCATGCCATGCCATTCATTGAGCTTTTCCTGAAATATTCATCTTGGAATATTGTTAGCTCAATGAGCTATAGGTTGTTAGGAATTACCAAAACCACCTAGGGATAGTTGCACTTTCAACCACCTAAAGTTGAATTCAAATGTATGCTAGTTCATAGGTAGCTATTTATAATGTTCATTATGCAACTTTCGCATGTATAATGTGCTTTACACACACAACATGAACTATACTCACATTTATATTCAATTGCTAAAGCGATGCATTGTCTGGAGTTCAAAATACTAACTATGTGGATCAATTGTGTCGAATAATAACATAGACATGCTCAAATTCGATAGAATCTAGATGTCTGATGGATAAATGACCGCTCCTTACGCGAATTGCGAATATCATGATCCCATCCTAATTTTTGGGTACAATTTATATCTTTAATCAATGTGTATAGCAGTCTTTTACGTGTAGTTTCACTCTCCATCGGTGGTCTCTCACACATGCTCACACACTCTCTCCCGAGGTGTCTTTCTCGCACACATGCTCTAGATATAACCCTCCCTCCCTCTCGTAACCATTTACAACTGTTTTCACTAACCTTTATCACAAGCACTCTTCCTACCAGAAATATACACATGCACAATCCCCATCAACCCTTTCTATATACATGTAGGCGCCTACGTGTCTCATGTATGAACATTATCTTTAGGCCTGTCTCCCACGCATTGTCTCACACATCTCTTCCGAATCGACGAGTATGATTCTAGCAGAGCATTCTGTAGGATGCCCCTTAAAGTTAGGTTGGATGTATAGTAATATTAGAGGTAAAGGGGTTACCTTAGTTCAAGAACCTAGGGTTACAAATCCTAGCCGACTTTGTTAGTGGACACAGATTCCTTCACAATTCTGCTATCTTTGTCTTGTATGACTAGTCATCCATGGGTCTTCCTAAATGCGTCACGGGCCGACCAATGTGGCGCAGGACGGAACCGAACGAAGGGCCTCACCTCGACCCACCGGATCTCACGCGGTGACACACCCTCTGCCCCCACGTCTCATTATCTTCTCACACCCACACATACCAACACAAACACCACACACACAAAAAATTTCTCCTGGTGCCTCTATTCCCTACCACCTTGCATATACACACTCATGGAATGGAATCTCTCGTTGTGACGTCATATTCGTCTCTCTCTATCTCTAGACCACTCTCATTTCTCGTGCTATCTCTCCGACGCCCCCCCATCAGCGCCTCTATCCATGCCACTCTCGAATACGTAATACACACACATACCTCTCTAGGCCCCGCCAAATGCATCAACTACACATTCACACATGTTACATCATGTACCCCATTGATCTAAAAAGCCCTCTCTTCACGTTTATTTTGCATACAACATTCCTTTTGAATAAAGTGTGGCCAAAAAATTATTTTAGAGTTTCTACATATATACAACATTACAAAGTTATATGGAGGAGTACGAACGCTAATTTACATTGCATGGTTCCCACAATGATATTTATTCGGCACTGTGAATTTGTATATTTTTATACTATATACAAAGTTAGTCATAATAAAGAGAAACAAAGAGCATCTCTCTCTCTCCATCGCATACCCCCCGGTACGCCCCTTTCACGTATGCACACAAAACTATCTCCAGGTCCTCTAAAAGTAAGCCCCTAGAAAATGCACGCATGTTTCATCTTTCTCTCGCGATATATACAATGACGATCATTGTATTTGATGCGAAAGCACGATACGTACATTGGACTTCAGAATCCACTCATTACGGTCACCATTTATGTTATTGGTTATTATACAGTCACAGGCTCATCGTACAACTCTGTATTTGCTCATGACATGACTAGTTGACCAGTTAAACCCTCCACGTGGCACCTCTAGTGTTGCATCACATTATCTCACTACCATCGTGCCCACCTGTCAACTTGTATCTACTCTACGTCTACACTCTTATAAAATACATAAAATACACACTTATAAAAAACAGAGTTGGTGATGATGGTGTGCCTGCCATCCTGCAATATAGGCCGTCCGATTTATATCTGATGGATAGGAAAGAAACTATGGCAATTTTGCAAAAAGGTACCCACACACCTCTCCACATTTGCAAACAAGGCCTTCCCTCGTTCATCCTTTTCCATCACAAGATAAACAAGTCATACAAATGAATCTTAATGTTACGTGCAATGCACGGGCATCTTGCTAGTAAGAATGAAAAAAAACGACAAAAATATATTTGGACGGTGGTTCGAAGTCTTGACCGCGGGCACAACGGACAAGGTGGCCTTGTATTGGTATGCTAAGCCGTAAGTTTTAACACACAGGAGTTGGTGTGGTGATTATACACACACGCACGCATGCACACGAACTACATCCATGCAACACTCACACAAACACATGCACCCACGCACGCACGCAAAACTCACATGTACACATGCAGCCACACACGCACGCAACACTCACACACACACACACGCATGCATGCACACCAGTACACCACACGACCAACACACACTCTCATTCTCAAGTGCTCAACCTACACGTGCATGCACACACATCAGGCCCTGACAGACACATACACAACCAGGTGATTCCCTCCCACGGGTTGGAGTCTTGTCGCGCCTGCGTAAATTTGTGTTTATCTGACCTTTTCCCTATGCGAACTGACAGGTGGGACCCACAAGGAACATGGTCAATTTAACTAGTCAACATGGCGCCACGCAGGCTATTTGGCCGGTCAACAGAGTGCAATCCAATGCTGAATGGTGAGCAAGTGACCGCATAATCACCGCAAAATGTATATAGTGACCGTAATTAGCTTATTTTGAAGTTCGGTTACCGTATTACGCTTTTCTCTCTGTAGGCCCTCCAAAACTACATCTCTACACGTTCTCGCATGTTACATCTAACAACTATGCAATACAGCACTACTACTACACTCTAACACAATAAATCATATGTGTTTTTAGTTTTACTAGATATCATATTGTTACTTATAATTATTCAGTTTGCATACATTAAAATTGCCTTTGAAATGTATGGCCACTATCATCTACCGCGCGGGAAAAATCCCGCCCTTTCCTGTTTAATCGGGTTTGTATCGATGGATCGTGCGAAACAACAAAACTATAGTACTATACAGTACAAGTGACAGTTCACTGGGCCGTCGTGTCGTGTACTCCTCCATCGTAAGAGTGGAGCGCTCGCTTTCATAAATCTTCTAGTCCCTTTCACCGACATGTGGGACATCAAGCTACCGGGTCCACGTGCCATATCGGAATACAGTGCAGAGCAGACAAGGTGAAGCACCGCAGTCATGGCGCCGGCGTAGTAATGAGCAATGAGGCGTCAGATCATAAAGCTGCGCCTTTCCCGCAATTAAGTTGGATGGACGAAGTAATAATGCTAAAAAAATAAGTTGGACGGACGAAACAACCATCATTTCACTCATTGCTGAATCCGCTTCTCCCTCATCTTCTTCAACTTAACCACATGTTGTTCTCCCATAATTCTGCCTCATGTGGGGTGCGGATCGGCTTGGTAAAGCACTGACACGTGGGACCGCATGTTAGCAAACCGCCAGGACAACGTCCTCTGAAAATAAGAAACCTCCCCTGCCATCCGCGCGGCAAAATCACCTCCTTTTTAGTAATCTTGATTCAACAATTTTTTAGATCAATATAATTGTGATTTGTATAGGTAGCACACGGGAGCAAAACCAAGTGGTACGGTTAAGGGCATCCACAATGTGTAGCCAAATGTGAAAATAGCTTTTGGCATTGTGGGAACCATTGTGGATGGTGTTGCCAAAGCCAAAAAGATGGAACCGAAGCTCCCTGATTGATTTATTGAAGGAATAGAAAAATGCAACGTCTCTCCTCTTTCTCCCATGCTTAGACGCATGTAGTACAGTATAGAGCACATAGTTTACTCCCCTCTCCCTTCTATCACAAGTCACAAAGCAGTGAGGCGTCAAATCACAAAAGCATGGACGAAGCAACCATCATTTCACTCTTCGCTGACTTCACTTCTCCATCGTCTTTTTCGAGAAACCATCTCACAGCACTAAGCTGGACGGACGACGCTATTGTGTACTCCTCGTAGTACTAGTCCGTTGGTTCAACGGACTACCTAGATGCAAATAAGGCGGTTGTCTCGGCTTGCAGGCGGCACTTGCGAATGACTTACCGTGGTCTCCCTCAATGGTGTTCTCCGTCAAACGCACTTCGCCAAACCACAAAAAAAAGATATCATTGACGTCACCGCAATGGGGAAGGAAGTCAAATATAGTTACTACCTCCATTTTTTTGTACATAAGGCTAGTATATCAAAATTACAATTTGCAAAGGGAAACTAACACTAATCGAGGCAAAATTGATGGGGTTTGCCTCGTACTAGCAACCAAGGACATTAATATCCCCTGCATGCACGCGGAAGTGAGAAAGGTTGGTTTGCATGGCGCTGAATAAATCAAGCGATGAGGAGTGAGATGGTTAGCTCTTTGGTCTTTGGAGAAAAAATACGCATTAATTGACACGTGAAACGAGGATTTGTATTGATTAAATCCCGCGAAGGAAAACCCCGCCTTTCTTTTTTAACACTAGTACTCCTAGTACATACGTACTTATCCTGTTTGGTCTAGGCCTTGCATTGCCAAACTTCGCCAGACATTTTTGCCATGCTTGCCTAATGTTTTCAGAATGAGAAGGAGGTACACTTGTGCACGGCTGTCGCAGTCGCACCGCACCCTCACACGGTCGCTCCTGCATGCCGCGGTCGCACCGCACCCTCACACAATCGCTCCTGCAAGCCGCAAACCCAACCAAAGGAACGCACCCTCACTGACACATGCTGTCGCATGTGAACAAACCAAACTCAGCCATCCTATCGCTGACACATAGTTTTCGTTCATAGAGTATGTTTATCCAACCGCATGTTGACGAGTATCCGTACGTCCCGTGCGGTGGTCTGTTGGGGAAGAAGAAGAGGTGAGGAAGAAGGAAAGAAGGGTTAGGAGACATAGGATATTCATCCAACCGCCTGAAATGGTAGACTGACGCAAGTCAGGCGACTTGCATAACAAATATATGTTTTTATACAGCAAAAGATCCATAAAAGCAACAACATAAAGAGACGGCCTCGTCGTCTTTGGCTGCCGACGCGAACCATCCGTAGCTGCCGATGTGTGTCTCCGAACCGTGGTTGTCCTCAGCCTCCAGCTACACTCGTTCAAGCGAAGCATGCGGGCGCTCTGGACGGACGAGAGCACAGTCTGGTTCAAGTCGAGGACGTCCGGTTCCGCCTGCAGGAGGGCCTCGATGGCAGCGGCAGCCGCGCGCTCCGCGTCGAGTCGAGCCTCCGTCGCCCGGTTCAAGTCCAGGACGTCCGGTTCTGCCTGCAGGAGGGCGTCGATGAGAGCGACATCCGCGCGCTCTGCGTCGAGTCGAGGCTCTACCGCCAGGTTCAAGTCCAGGACATCCAGTTCCGCCTGCAGGAGGGCCTCGATGGCAGCGGCATTCGCGCGCTCCGGCTCAAGTTGAGCCTCCGCCGCCCGGTTCACATCAACGACATCCGGTTCCGCCTGCAGGAGAGCCTCGATGGCAGCGGCATGCGCGTGCTCCGCGTCGAGTTGAGCCTCTGCCTCCTGGTCCTCCTTTAGTATAGCCATGTTGAACCGCTAGTCCTTCTACACCATGGGGGACTCGGACACCAACACGAAGTCAACGTCCATTGTCTCATACCCATCAGGGGCCTTCTACGCCGTGACCTCTGCCATGAACATTGGATCGGCTTCCTCCTCCTCGTAGCTTGGCTCTAGAGAACTCGGGGATTGGCCCGCCGCAAAGCGAGCTTGGGAACGGAGGTCTGTGGCGCCGACCGCCGCCGCGATTTCTGCGCGGCGCTCCGGCGTCACCATCTTGTAGTAAGTGATCTTGTGGCACAGCATGGCTTTCCGGCAAACTAGGGGACGCTTGATGCGGGGTAGGGGATAGAAAGGTGGGGGAATGGGCTGGGGATTAGGTGTTGAGAGCAAACCGACGTTCCTCCCCCTCCCCCGCCTGCGTCATTTATTATACTACCACTCCCTCCGTTTTATGCGGAGTAAATAAAAATAGAGGGAGTATAGTACGGATGAGGATCCCCTGACGTGGCCGAACCCATTGAGTAACTGACATGTGGGGCCTAGCAAGCATGGGGTCCGCCAGTAAGTGACCGAAAGGGAGGGTAAGGGAGGGATACCTACGTCAGAGGATCCACTTCCACTACTACTCCCTCCTTCCATTTACTATACAGGGCCTAATGCATTTTTCGAGGCTAACTTTGACCAAATGTTAGAGTAATAATATATGACATGCAACTTACACAAAGCATACGGTCAAATTTGTATGTGAAAGGAGTTTCCAATGATATAATTTTCACATTATACATCTCATGTACTATTAATCTTGTCAACAGTCAAATGCGGTTTTAAAAACGCATTAGAGCATGGTTAATAATATAGCCAGTCGATGGCTATGAGGGACGGCCATGTCATCTATAGCCATCATCTATTATATGCACTCATACGATAGTGTGGGCTATAAGGTTGGCTATTTCCCGCAAAAAATATATTAGGTTGGCTATTGTATTAGTACTTTTTTCCATCTCCTCTCTATCTCTTTATTCATATTTATTGTACTAGTATTTAACTAGGAATGCGTATATAGCTAAGGCTCTTGCATGAGATCTCACTCCCCTTACTTTTTCATATCTCTCTTCTCCACATAGGCCCTATATAAATGGAAGGAGGGAGTACAGATGTTGTCAGTACTCCACGTGTACTATTGGACAGGGAGCTTAAAAAAGTTACTATTGGACTAGCTATACGTGGCGAAATCCTAGTAGGAAGAGCATGCGTGAGAACAAGCAGATTCACGTGGTTGAAAACAAATTGGAAACCATCTCGAATACAAATCTAGGAGTACGTACGAATCTAACAATATTGATTGGGCGTGTTGTTGAATGTTGATACCTTTTTGATCAAAGTAGAGATACTTTGACTACACATAAAACTTATATGTAAACTAGAAAGGATAGGGGGGAGAATATTGTACGTTCAAAAACGAAACAAACATTGAATACCCTTTATATATGATTTGCGGATGCTATGATCACTGGTTCAAAATTTTGAATCCGCCTTAGGTATCACGTGCCCCCACTCGTTCTCTCTCAATTTCATCTCGGGGTTCGTCGATTGATTGAAGGAGGACTAGGGTGGGTACATGCGAATGATACTCGATGGAATGTTCAAATGAGGCATGCGGGAGGATGGACTCGACTGGAGGGTGACATGATCGATGGAGAAGAGGGTTGGAGAGGAATGAGAAATAAGCAAACGCCACATGATTATACTTGAACGGCTCAAATAAACAATAAGTTGTCTCGCTTGGCCTACATAGTGAAGGCCTAATGCGCAACGCGGAGCACTGACGCTCGAATATGGCCGAGAAAACAGGGAAACCGAATGTGGGGCACCGACAACCGTTCATGTGGGTTGTTGGGGCCAACAACGGAGCGCAGCTCCAGCACCGCCTCTGGACAAGGCGACCGCGGTGAGTGACACACTCATATCATCACTAGACACGGTCAGATTCAGTGTGCCGAGGGTGGCGTTAGTGCTGTGGCACGACCAACAATATGTTTGGTTTGTGCCCAAGGTTGCCCCATCAAAGCATTTGGTAGCCAAAATTTTGGTTGAGGTATTAGTTGCCCATGATTTGGCCGACATTGGCAAGAAAAATGAACAAGAGTTGGGTAGAGTTCATTGGCATGCCAAAAAAATGGCAACCATCCAAACAAAGACCAATCTTTGGGTCATGACCAAAATTTTGGTAAGGTGCACTTTGGACACAATCCAAACAAACCCCAACACCCAGCTCTTCGAGGATGCACGGGGCACCGCGACGCATCCATGGAGTGGTGTAGCGCGGTGAACTGCATCCTCAGGACCTGAGACCATCCCGGGTCATCTTGCTTTTTCAATGACATGCGGGGATCGCATGTGAGCAAAGGGCATCTCCAACGTTGCCACGACTGCAGCTGACTACCCTGGCACACCAAAACCCTCGTCCCTTGCACCGTCACGCGATGCGTTCCTAGCCGGCACTAGCTGACCGCATCCATGCCATCCGTTCGTATGTCGTCATTAAGAGGCTCGGTGCCAGAGGAACCAACTCCGGCGACTTAATGACGCACCCGGACGCTTGGCCTCACCGGAATGCTCTACCTAAAGCGGCAACTCCTAGCTAACCTCCACACCATAGCGCATCGTCCTCCTACCTGGCACCACATCCGCCATGACCGCAAGTGCGAACACTCTGCGGGAGAGCTTGTCTTCGGGGATGAAGCTCGAGGTCGCCGCCCTCGCTCAAGTCACCTCTCGCGATGCAATAGCGGCGTAGCCGGACGCAGACACGACCGCACAAGTGGTGGCCACGCTGTCGGCCGACGATGGGAGCACCGTCAGCCACACGTCCTACTTGCCGTCGTCCAACGTCCGGCACTGCTGAAGTCGGGGACTCCTCCGAGGTTGAGTAGGGCATGGAAGGTGGTAGGGCATGGTGTGCCAACTGGCCGGTCCGTATCCCGTGTTCTACTCTTCCTCGCCAGAGACCGCACCTTCACTTCACGGGTCTTGAACCCCGCCCCCATACATAGAGATCACAGATGGAGGACGTCGGTCGCCGCCGTAGAATAGGTTTAGGGTCGGGTTTCTTTTATTTTTTTGTCCTATAAAAGTTCGAAATGTAATGAAAATCTGCCGTGTTTGCATTAATCTCGACCGGTGTATATGAACTTTCACAATAATATACATATTGTAGGAGTACTAGCAAGATGCCCGTGCATTGCACGGAAGATCAAGATCTTGTGGGAGAAAAGGATGAACGAGGGAAAGCCTTATCTGCAAATGTGGAGAGGAGTGCGGGTAAATTGTCATAGTTTCCTTCCTATCCGTTAGATATAGATCGGACGGCCTATATTGCAGGATGACAGGCACACCATCATCACCAACTCTGCTTTTTATTGAACCGAGACAAATCTAACATGCTAAGTAAAATAAACACATAGGGTCTATACATACAGAATTTATCTTAGGCACTCCAATAGTACATCCACTACACATTCACGCATTTCACATCTTTCTACATCTATGGGAACCTACGAAAGGCTTAAAGTAAATTTCCTCTCTCTCTCCTCCCCTGATTGTCATGGTGGTGGGCCCCTCCCTCCCCCCAATCTACAATCAACATATCACACATTTCACATTACGTTAATTACGTAACTGGGATTACGTAGGTGTAGCATTACTCATCCTAAAAAACCCAACTAAGCCAACCTCCCAGCATATCGCGCGGGAAAAGACTCGGCCACGCTATTTTAGTCAGGATTACTGGATTACTAGTAATTAGTATCGATGGATCGCGCGAAGCAACAAATTTTTTTTAGGTGGCGAAGCACCTAGTTTAGAAGGAAAAAAGGCGGTACACTCACAGCACTCCTGTCGCGGTCGCATTGCACCCCACACGTTTGGTCCTGCACACGGCTCACGCAAATGGAACACGCTTCAACTTGCCTCTTCACTGACACGTGGGACTGCACTTGGAGAAACCAACCATGCGCCAAACTCCCCCCGCCCTCTGCGCGAAAA
>NC_041391.1:110874973-110903467 GCF_002162155.2 Triticum dicoccoides | reverse complement strand
CCCCCTCCACTCCATTCGCTCCACTAAAGCCGCCCTCCCCGCCGCGCCGATACGTCGGCACCGCGGTTCATCGAGGGGACGCACGACGATCCTCTCGCTCCCAAAGTACGCTCTCCTAGACTGTTGTCCTCTAGCCGCGCCGCCACCTCTGGGTACGTTCTTGTGGATGCGCACGGCGGTCAGCGCCGCCACCGCAGGCGACATTCGTGTGGAGACACACGACGGTCAGCTTCTCCCACGGTATGTGCATTCTAGACTGAGGCCCCATTCATGTCGGTGTAGCGCTGAATGTTAGCTGATAGACGTTGTTAATCTCACTGTTTGCCGAAGTAGTTTACTGTCAATATCCTTTGCTTAAGAAGCTTCCTTGCCCTGTTATGCACTAAATCCGCTTAGCTGAGATGGCATGCCAAGGCCGATTAGTTGCTAAAATATCCTACCATATATTTATTGTGACATAGATTGCCATGGTCTAGTAGCCAATCTGTTAGGTGAAATAGCTCTACACTATTTTATACTCAATCTTTTTGTTGCTGCGATGGCCTTCGATAGTTTGATGGTTGTGTGCTCGGCCTCATTGACTATTGTAACAACCTGCCATAATTTAGCACTCAAATCTGTTTGCTGAATTAGCTTTACATATATTTCCTTACTTAGATCTGCTCATCCAAATATCTTGCCATAGCTTTAGACATCGACCTAGGTATTTTTTTCTGGACTTCATAAAAAAGCATATATGTTTTTCCTGTAATATCTAGTAGAAGAACTAATTTGTATGTCTAACAGATGGACAGGACTTGGATAACTTCTGCTCGAAGATTCTCCACTGCATATGTCGAGGGGGTTGAAAACTTCATGAACTTTATCAGAGCTGAGTATGGTGGTCCAAAATCAGATGTGCTCTGCCCGTGTAGCAATTGTATGAATTCAGTTACAAGACCCCAATCAATTGTGCAAAATCATCTACACTTGTATGGTTTGTCGGTCACATATACTAGGTGGGTTCATCATGGTGAAACTATTAACGTCAATGTTATTGACTACGTGGAAGCAGCAGATTACCATCTTGATCTGCCTGATGCTCAGCTCGAAGAGGAGGAGGTGGTGGTGGTGGCAGAGCCAGTGAGTTTGACCAATATTGAAACAATGCTATGAAATGCTCGTGCATTCCATGAACTTTCACCTACAGAAGAAAAACGGTGGGCTCGCATGTTGGAACAATGCAACGTGGCTGTCACCCCAGGAAATAAGCTGTCAGTATTCTCAGCTATGGTCACCTTTCTTCAGGTGAAGACATCTGAGCGTATGACCACCAAATCATTCGATGCGATGTTGACTGCTTTCCGCAAATCTTTCCCAGATGCGTCTGAGCTACCACACACCTACTGTTGGGGATATAACTACTGAGTGTAAACCGCCCAGAAGGGGACGGTTTACACTCATCCATATTGAAGCCCATGAAGACAAGGAGTATGGCGTTCTACCATTGAAGCTTAGAGGCCCAGGGACCAAAGGTGGTTTAGAGCCCTTAAACATAAACCGGCATGAGATGTGTAAACTTGTGTTGTAAGTTAGGAAAGGCAGAAACTGAGCCGGACACTTGTATGACCCGGCCTCGGTGTTCTATAAACCACCGGGCATCAACCTGTGTATATAAAGGGATAACCCGGCGGCGGTTCAGGGACAAGAAATAACAGCTCGAGAGCTAGGTAAAGCGGATTCGCTCCCTGCTCATCGAGACCCCATCAATTCCACCACAACTGGATCTTAGGCTTTTACCTTCACCGCAAGGGGCCAAACTAGTATAAACTCCCCGTGTCCTTTGTCCGGTTTAACCCCTTTTAGCTAACCTTGTTGCAATGGCTCCACGACTAAGTCCTCTTGCTAGGACATCTGACGTGTTAATTCCATGATAGTTGGCGCCCATCGTGGGGCTATCGCACGATGGTTTCGAGTTCTTAAATGGCAACTTTGAAGGACTTAAGGGATACGCGGTTGGCCGTATGACCAAGAGTCGTCGCGGCAAGCTCTACATCGAAGACGCAGGATGGGGCCCCGAGGCCGGCTCAATTGAGTACGGGTACCGGGTCCCCTTTGGCGGAATTCACGTTTTCATCAGCAAGATCGGCGAACCGGGCCCTGAGTTGGACATCTTCACCGACCTTGTCTAGACGGCTCAGCATGCAAGCTCTGCCCGGGTTCAGCCTGCCATGAAGCATGCGTTCGTAGGATTCATCCATGGTGCGGGATCTGAACCGGCCATCTACTCAGATGGTGAATCATCCACTAGCGAAACTGAGTCGCTGTACCAATTGCAAGACGGCCGGATTGGGGGCTGTTCCGATGGCGACAGTATTCCGGACCCCTTTGAACCACCAAACCGGGTTGCAATCTTCATGGCTGGTACGCAATCCACGTTTCAATCATCATCTGCAGCAACAATGATTCCCGTATCGGCAGCTGGGGTGGGAGGCCCTGCGCGCCGGCCGACTCAAGTTCTTTCTGGTTTGTTGGATGCTTTGACGACATTGTTGACCATGGCAGTCACCTCGGAGACCCAGGATCAGCATAATGCAGAGGTTACAAAGCTAAGGGACCAGATAACTCAGGCCAAGGAGGACATGGCGGCTGAGGAAGCCAGGATGACTAAAGAGCGGGCCACTTTAGATGCCCAGTCACAGCAGATCCAGGCACAGAATTACCAGCTTTTGTTGGATCAGAACGCATCCAACGAAATATTGGGTAGGAAGTACGGGTCTCGTCTGCCGCTAGTTTACGAAGAATGAATCTCTTCAATACGCCAGGAGCCGGGCCAAGTAATCCGGCAGTAGTGAACCGGACCGAGGCACCTGGGACAGCGCCGGGTCAGCCATGGGTGATGGACCCGCCTCGACGAACAGATAACCCGCCGCAGTACATACCGACGCCACCAGGTCATTTCTCTAGCCCTCTGGATAAAATGATTGCTGCGGCATCTCGCTTGGCAGCTATTCCAATGGAGGGCGAATCACTGGCGGCGGTTGAAACACAACGAGCCAGGGATCTTCTTCAAACTGCTGTGGTGCAGCAGCAGGCTTATTCCTACAGTCGAGATAGAATACATTCAACCCCTCGTCCGAGCAAGAGTTACAGGAGGCACATTGATGAACCGACTGTGTCAAGTAGTGCGCAGCACCGTGACACCCCTCGAGGGCCTAATCCAGTGCGCGGCAGTATGAATTCTCAGGATGTAGTAAACAATGGCAGAGCACGACAGGAGGCAGAGTTAGCAGCATAGTTGGCAGCGCAGTATGCGAATCAACCCGCTCTGGTTCAACTAGCGGCATTAGTTGAACGTGGATTGGCTTTTAGCTCTTGGGGGGTGCAGTGCCTCGCCCCAGCTCTACGTAATATGTGGCTATCCAAGGATTTCAATGGTTCGTGTAAAGTGCCTAATTATACCGCCAATCAACCCCCTGAGGCGTGGGTTGAAAGTTATGAGATGGCAATGGAGATGCTAGATGTAGATGAAGCGGCGTGTGCGAAATACTTCACCATGATGTTGGACGGAACGGCTCGCACCTGGCTAAAAAGTTAGCATGTCAACTCGATCAGTTCATGGGATGAGTGGAAGGCCCAATTTATAGCAAACTTCAAGGATACGTGCAGACAACCAATGTCGATTGTGGATCTTGCTGCTTGTGTCCAAGGAGAGAACGAGTCAACAACGCATTGGGTGCGTCGGGTTTCAGAAATCCTGCATTCGTCGGACCGCATGAAAGATGATTCGGCGATTATAACATTGGAGTCCAATTGCCGATTTAAGTCGCTAAAGATGAAACTGGGATGGCTCAAACGTCACTGTAATGACATGGGAACGCCCATGGCAGCTTTGGTTAAGTATGCCGATTCTGATAATACCAAGGATCCCGAGTCTGACGAAGAGAAGCCTGAGAAGGGAAAGAAGAATGCCGGCACAAGAGGACACCATAACCAGGCTGGCCATGGGAATAACGGTAAGCGCAAGGAAGAAAATAATTCTGATTTTGTGGCTAACACCAATGTTCAAGGTAACAATCAGCGCCGTAAGGGTAAACCGCCCCCGCTGGGCGGCGGATCAGGGATGAATCTGGAGCGTCTGTTGAACCAGCCTTGCCCAAAGCACGGGACGCAAGAAAAACCGGCTACGCATTTGTGGAAAGATTGTTTCATTATGCGAGAGTTCAAAAATTCAGACCTCTTCCGGTATGGTCATGGACCATCCAGCGGATCAGGACCCGGGTTTCATGGACCGGGTTACGGTGGAGGTAATTCCGGTTTAGGTTTTCAGGGTAACCAAGGTGGACAGGGCAATCAATGCAATCAGAGCAACCAAGGTGGTTATAATTAGCAGGGGAGTCAGCAACAGCAGCAGTCGGGTTATTAGAGCAACCCGAAGTAGTTAAATGGTGGACAGTACCATGTCTTCACTACTAGTCTGTGCAAGCGTGATCAGAAGCTCCATAAAAGGGCAGTAAACTCTGTTGAACCGGTAGTGCCCCGTTATCTGCGCTGGTCTGAACAGCCTATTGTTTGGAGGCGGGAGGATCATCTGCCCCTGTTTGATAATCCTGGCCATCTAGCTTTGGTGGTTGCACTGCAGGTTGGAGGTTATAAGTTCACCAAAGTGCTGATGGATGGAGGGAGCAGTATCAATATCTTGTATTATGAAACCATCCGGCGTATGGGGTTAACAGATAAGGATCTTAAACCGCCAAACACCGTTTTTCATGGTGTGGTACCTGGCAAATCGGATTACCCGGTCGGTAAGATAGCTCTGGAGGTGGTTTTTGGAGACGATCATGATTCAAGGTCCGAGACATTGACCTTTGAAGTGGTTAAAATCGGAAATCCGTACCATGCCCTGTTTGGACGGCCGGTTTATGCTAAATTCATGGCAAGACCATGTTATGTTTATCTGCAGCTCAAGATGCCAGGTTATAAGGGGACCATCACGGTTCATGGTATCCACAAGATTGCTTTGGAGTGCGAGGAAGCTGATGCGGCTTATGCTGAGTCGGTTTGCGCGACGGAAGAGTTGAAATTCTATAAGGACAATGTTGATCCGGCAGATATGACTTCTCTGAAGAAGCCCACTAGAGAGCATGATCCGGCTTTGAAATTTAAATTGACTGATGAGACTAAATTGGTTGATTTTGTTCCAGGCGATTCATCCAAGCAGTTCAGCATCAGCGTCAACTTGGATCCGAAATAGGAAAGCGCGCTTATCAAGTTCATCCGTGAGAATCGGGACATCTTTGCATGGAAACCGTCTGACATGCCAGGTGTACCAAGGGAACTCGCTGAGCACACTCTTAATATTGATCCAAAGTTCAAACCGTTCAAACAGTTTCTTCTCCGTCTTAACGAAGAGGGGCCCAAGGCCATTGGTGAAGAGGTAGCCCGGCTATTGGCGGCAGGGTTTGTGGTGGAGGTGTTTCACCCTGAGTGGTTGGCTAACCCGGTCCTGGTGCTTAAAAAAATGGCACTTGGCATATGTGTGTGGATTACACAGATTTGAACAAGGCTTGCCCAGCTGATCCCTTTGCCCTCCCTCGTATGCTATGGTGGGTTGTGAGCGTTTGAGTTTCCTGGATGCTTATTCGGGTTACCATCAGATCAAAATGGCAGTTAAGGACCAGGAGAAGACATCTTTTATAACTCCTTTTGGAGCCTTCTGTTATGTATCTATGCCTTTTGGGCTCAAGAGTGCTCAAGCGAGTTATCAACGGTGTGTGCAGAATTGCCTCCATAATCAGATTGGGCGTAATGTTCATGCTTATGTGGATGATATCATGGTGAAATCCAGGAAAGCAGAGACAGCCGTAACTGATTTGCAAGAAACTTTTGATAACCTAAGGGTTTATAAAATGATGCTCAATCTGGCTAAGTGTGTTTTTGGTGTACCGGCTGGCAAGCTCTTGGGTTTTCTTGTGTCCAACAAGGGCACTGAGGCTAATCCGGAAAAGATCAAGGCTATCACATCCCTGGCTAAACTAGCGTGTATCAATGAAGTCCAAAGACTGGCAGGTCGGATTGCAGCGCTAAGCCGGTTTATCAGCCGGTTGGGAGAGAAGGCGATCCCACTATATTAGATGACGAAGAAAATAGACAATTTTGTTTGGAGTGATGCTGTTGATGTGGCATTTGAGGATTTGAAGAAGCAGTTGGCCGAGCCACCCATACTTGCTGCCCCCATTGATAAGGAACCATTGTTGTTATATGTGGCTCCTAATGCCCGAGCTGTCAGCGTGGCTATCGTGGTGGAGCGCAAGGACGCTGGTAAGGAATATCCGGTTCAACGGCCGGTTTATTATATTAGTGAGGTGCTTATGGAGTCCAAACAGAGATACCCCCATTGGCAGAAGCTAGTGTATGGACTGTTTATGGCGAGCCGGAAGCTCAAGCAATACTTTCAAGGCCATCCCATCACTGTGGTCAGTTCTGCTCCATTGGGGGACATCATTCAAAACAAGGATGCAACTGGCCGGGTTGCTAAGTGGGGTATTGAGCTTGGGCCTCATGGATTGAAATACATGCCTCGCACTGCTATCAAGTCCCAAGCGCTCGTAGACTTCATCAATGACTGGACGGAGTTATAGGCACCGGAGGATAAACCGAATAACACATATTGGACTATTCACTTTGATGGATCCAGACAATTGGAAGGCTCGGGGGCTGGAGTTGTCCTTACTTCCCCTCGAGGTGACAAATTTTGTTATGTTCTCCGCTTAATGTTTCCGTATACTAACAATGCAGCTGAGTATGAGGCTTTGCTCCACAGTCTACCGATGGCTAAGGAGATGAACTTAATCCGGGTACGTTGCTTTGGTGACTCCGATTTAGTGGCTCAGCAAGTATCCGGTACGTGGGACTCCAAGGACCCACTCATGGCAGCTTATCGGCAAGAGGTGGATGTTATTGGTGGTCATTTCAAAGGTTATCAAGTCGAGCACATTGATCGGCGTAAAAATGAAGCGACAGATGCTTTAAGCCGGCTTGGGTCCTAGCGTAAACTGGTGCCGCCTAATGTTTTCTGGGTGTTTTGCATAATCCATCGGTCAAAGTAACAACGGAGGAGGATTTTACAATTCTTGATCCGGAGGCTCAACTGGTGGCGGTTCTTCATGCTATCCCTGATTGGACATTGCCGTACCTGGCGTACATGAACCGGGGGGAGTTACCAGAAGATGAAGTTTTATCCAAACAGATAATCCGGCGTTCTAAGTCCATGGCCATTGTCAATGCCGAGTTGCACCACTGCAGTGTCTCAGGGGCGTTTCAGCGTTGTGTTTCTTCTGAAGAAGGCTGTGAGATCTTGCATGAAATCCATGAAGGAGATTGTGGTCATCATGTTGGTTCAAAATCCTTGGTGGCTAAAGCTTTCCAACACGGTTTTTACTGGTTAACAACTCACGCTGATGCGGAAGATCTGGTCCAAAGGTGTGATGGCTGTCAGAAGTTCGCACGTCGAGCTCATGTTCCGGCTAAGGAGTTGAGGATGATTCCAATTACCTGGCCATTTGCAACTTGGGGGCTGGATATGGTTGGGCCTTTTAAGAGATCCAAGGATAAGAAAACCCACCTCCTGGTGGCGGTTGATAAATTCACCAAGTGGGTGGAGGCAGAGCTAGTTAGCCAGTGTGATGCGGCCACGTCGATTCAGTTCATGAAAAAGGTGATCTTCCGGTTTGGTTTTCCACACAGCATTATAACAGATAATGGCACAAATCTCTCCAAGGGAGCTATGGAAGAGTTCTGTCAACGTGAGCACATCCGGCTTGATGTGTTGTCGGTAGCCCACCCCTAATCTAATGGTCAAGTGGAGAGAGTTAATCACGAAATCTTAAAGGGTATCAAGCCCCGGCTTATGGTCCCTTTGAAGGGGACGCCGGGTTGTTGGGTAGACGAGTTGCCTTCCGTTCTATGGAGTATTAACACCACCCCAATAGATCTACGGGTTACACACCCTTCTTCATGGTCTATGGGGCAAAAGCAGTTCTCCCAAGTGATATGCGTCATGACTCGCCCTGAGTTGTTGCCTATGTTGAAGCGGATAATGAAAGAGCACACCGGGATGCCTTGGACCTGTTAGATGAACAACGAGATATTGCGGCAACTCACTTAGTGATTTATCAGCAAGACCTGCGGCGTTATCACACCCGCCGGGTAAAAACCAGGACTTTCCAAGAAGGCGACTTGGTGCTCCGGCTTATCCAGGATCAGACTGACATGCATAAGTTGTCTCCACCTTGGGAAGGACCTTTTGTGGTCAGCAAGAATTTGAACAACGGATCATACAATCATCCTACAAAGCACATCGATTTTGCCCATTATCTTCACAAGCTCTTTCATCTCCTCATTGTTGTCAATGCCCTTCAGCAGCTGTTGCTTGGCCATGATTAGATGAACTGCATCTTTAACCTTCTGCTCTGCATCTTCTTCTTCTGCCGTTCCTTCAGTTACATGTCCAACACCCCAACCTACTAGTATTGGGATTCCTCGGCTAACCAAATAATCAGCGTAGTTGCATGCCCCCACATCAGCAACTTCCTAGAAATACAAATCACACGAATCAAATTGGAAGATCATCAACCAAACTATTAAAAAAATTAGCAACTGAAAGCAGCAGAACAACACTTAAACATATTATTACCCCATGATTCGTGCATTTGTAGAAGACTCGGCCAGGGTTAAGGATTGTGGTTGAGACGCGACGGATGACTCTGCGTGATTTGCAGAAGTGGCACCACACCAACGGCAGCAGGTTGTATTGAGCAATCGGCTGCGGTGCGCGTCCCGGCAGGGGTGTGATCAGACCCACAGGCGATGGTACGGGTGGCGACTTGGTGCATATCTGGTTGTTGCCTGCTGAAGATCAGGTGGACGAGCATCCAGGGGACATGGTTGCTACGGCCACAGCTTCTCATGCTAGGCAGAGTAAGTAGAGAAGAGGCGAAGCGAACGTTGGATATGTCAGTTTCATTACTTGCAGAGTAGCATAACACCATATATAGTCATAGTCTAGGTTTGGATTCGAACTAGCTACAGGAGCACGCCTCTCTTTTTCTAAAACTCGGCAACGTCTCTTTACTAGTACACTAGCTTATTCTGTACGCCTTCCCAAGTCTTTGATTTTCTTTCCCTTTTTTTGCGAGGAAGGAAGGAGGACAAAATTGAGAGTTCCTGGGACTCGAACCCAAGACCTCTCGGTTGAAAACCAAGGTTGCTAGTCACTTACGTGGCGTATATTCCCTGTGAGGAGGACGACAGACGAATGCATTTTCCTCACAGTTTTCTTCCTATATATAAAAAGTATGCTACTTGGTGTCCGCTTAGTCAACAAACAATTGTGCCAACCTTGACCATTGGATTGACATTCAACGTCTGTCGCGTTTCTTCAGTCTCTTCTTCCTCGAGCCGCCAAAGCCAAACCAGCGCCGTTGGGACCGCCTACTCCCGCCTCCCACGGCCGGCTGTGCTGTCGCGCACACATCGTGGCCACATCGCACCCTAAAAGTCTGCACATCTTCCCCGGCTCCTGTTCGTTCCCGTCCAAGGACTCACCATCATCCTCCGCCTTGGTTCGCTCACCGCAGCGCCGCCCTCCGGTGTTATCAACATGGTCAACAACTGAGAGGAATAAGGAGATGACTGTACATGGTGAGGATTACAGTAGGGACACAGCAGCACGCGCTGTAATTTTGTTTTTTCGGGACGGAGAAGGGTATCAACTGGTTTGTGCGGGACCCGTGGCCCGTCAAGCCCAGGCTTTTATTTCATATGTTTAGCACATGACCAGCCCAGTTTGTTTTTTTCCTTTCTAAAAATGGCTAGCCAGCTATTTTGTTTTTTGCAGAATAACCAACATAGCCCTACACTACTAGGGAAAAGCCTAGCAGCAGCGCGGGTTTTGGCCCTCTCAGTAGCGCAGGTACCGGCGCTACTAATAAGGCGCTACAGCTAACGTATAGTAGTAGCACCTATTGACCCACGCTACTGCTACATATGAATAGCTGTAGCGCTCTTTGGAAAAGGGCGCTACTGACATTATCTGCAGCGCTTTTCAGCAGGAAGCGCTACTGCTAAATTCCCCCCCCCCTCGCTACTACTAGTTTTATTAGCTTTTTTTCCTGCAAATTTGTTTTTTATTTGTTTTGTATTTGAATAGGCTTTATACAATAATCTTTAGCATATCATCCACATACAAATGTAATCATAGCATATACATACAATTTGTCTCATCAAATCATGTCATCATCATAATCATCATCCAATACAAAGTGGTCTCTCGTCATCAATCTCGAAAATAGCGATACAAGTCTCGATTACTTGCAAATACATCATCATCCATCTAAACAATGATATACGCAAGAATAGCTATCACTTTGAGTACATGAGTTCGTATCCCTCTCTCGCATTAGCGTGAACCTAAACTAAGTACTGCGTGTCACTCGGAAACCGAAAGCCGGTACACCTGGGCCTGACACTCTGGCTACTTGTCGTATATATACTCCTGGCGTATCACTTCTTCGCCATCTATGATCTATGCACCTGCATGGTCACATGAGTCGATGATATGCAACATATATAGTTGAGCAATAGAGAGAGACAGACTTGGCAAAAATAGAAATAACATATCATAAGCATAAATAACAAAGTTCATCGTACCCAAAATGACCTAACTAGAGTGATTTTCGCTAGTCGAGGAGGAGGACGGTTTAATTACATCACAAATAAAGTTTCACCGTACATAACTCAAAGTTTTGTCATAAAAGAAAGTATGGACTAAACAGACACATTGTCATATATCGACAATCACTCCATCATGTCGTGCCATCCATCCATGTCAGGGAGATAGTCATCGAGCTTAGTGAAAGGCTTCATGTCGAGACGCTGAGAGGCTATCCATGTTCGGACGTCTTCCCGCGACATTTGTCCTTCTGCATGGAACATCCCTGTTTTTCCAACGACCTCATTCATGATGATTTGGGCAAGTTCGCACTGGATGTTATAGAACTCAGCTCAAAGTCGATGATCCTCGATATCTCCTATGTCCTTTGCCCATTGCAAAATATGGGCATCGCCAGATCTAGGTGCCATGTGAAGGTTCTGGTGATCCCGTCTGTACTCCAGCATGTGGTGTAGGACATAGAATCCATCATTAAGAGAATTGTTCGGTTGCTGGATGCAGCAAAAGTCGGTCTGATGGCTGAAGGCGGCCCTGCCGCCCCTTCTCTTCTTGTCCCTAACCTCTCCACCCCTTGCTTGGTAGTAAAACATAGCACTGTTGAGAACATCTTTGATGTGGGTGTAATCCTTTTTGTGAATGTTCTTCGACGAGTCCAAGTAAAGAGCGTGGGAGAACCGGGGGTAGAGGATGATGAGGACGGCACGCCCGCCGCTGCGCAAAATAAGTACACCTCAAATTAATTAGCCTCCACCGTGCAAATGAATTATTGAAATCGAAGGAAGGATAGCAGCGCGGATGACTTACACGGGATGATAAGGCACGAGAATCGCCTCCTTGTCCTTATTGGCGAGCATGAAACTGACGATGTAATCCCTCGCGTATTCACGATGCTGTGCACAGACTCCCAAGAAGCCCTCGTGCATGTAGTACGGGTCAGCGACACGGATAAAACGTATCTGCTCAACCCCAATGATGTAGTTCATGTGCAAGGCATAAAGGCGGACAAACATAAAATCTAGCTTCTTCACGTGAAACATGTCGAATTTGTAATCGAATTGGAGGAAGAACTTATCTGCGGGGAAGCCGTCGACGTACGACATTTGCCGCGGAACGTTAACCACGTAGAGTGGGTATCCTGGATCTTTGAGGCGACGAGGCCTTTCTCTACCCGCAGCACATCGTCATGAAGTCTCCTTAGATCGCCGAATCTGGCCCATAACGCTGTTTCAGGTAGGATTGGTCGACCGGGGATATGCCATTTATCCGCATCGGGGATATCTATACGGTCCGGAAGCCGAGGCTGCTGAGGCGGCTGGATCATAGAATCAGCTTTTTTTCGTTTCCTCGCTCTCTTCCTAGACTTCTTTACCACCGATGGTCATCAATAATACGTTGAGACGGTAATTCAGGCACGGACTCATGATGCTCAAACCCTGAGGAGGCGCCAGTATAGACATATTGTTCAGCGCCATCGTCATCCTCATCCTCATCCATGGCGATGTCATCAGCGACTAATGGAGCCACCTACTTACCCCGTCCGCTATCACCCAACCCAACACCCGACGCTAATTGGGTAGGTGGGGTGTTGATGTTCATACCTTGCTGAGGCTGCGTGCTCGTGGGTGTGCTCCCGGCCGCCTCCAGACGAAGCAGACTCTTTGGCCACAACAGGACCCATCCATTGCAACAATCACCAAGCCACTGCGGGGTCTCGTCGTCATCCCCCACTAGTATTAGAGGAGGCAAATTCTCGTGGCCCGGTTTGACACTGGCCACGGAAACCTTGAAGATGTTAGGGGGGATCGACCGGCTGTGGAACAATGGTTCCTTCGGCTCCATTATCGTCCCCTTCCCCACGTCCACCTTCTGTTCGCCGATGGTGTACAATATGGTGCACGGGGTTTTGTCGGCCTGCAAAGAAAAGTCTGCGACATGAGACATCCGAAAGGCAATGAAAACGGGAGATTATACATTTATATTGAAGGGGGCCGGTGTGGCAGATACCGTGAGGGCGTCGAGCTCAGCCAAAGAGGAGGCACCACCCAGCATGTTCGGTGCGGGAGCCGGTGCGGGAGCAGGTACAGGAGCCGGTGCGGGAGCAGGTGCGGGAGCCGGTGCGGGAGCAGGTACGGGAGCCGTTGTGGGAGCAGGTGCTCCCAAGAAGTAAGCAAGGGGAAAGTCCTCTGCATTTTTTTCTGGATTTTGCCTTGTCCAAGTGTAAACGCCCGTCACCAAGGAAGTAGATATATCTGCAATCGCCTGTTGTGAGGCAGCTACCGCTGTTGCGACTGTCTGAGATGATTTCTTCTCAACCGCAATCTCAACCTTATTGTCGATGCTTTCTTTAGTTAACCTCCGTCTTTCCTTTTTCTCCTCTGTGGTCTCACGGTAGTACTTCTTCCACGTGGCGCCATCTCCGACACCGTGCACGCGTCCATATGACGGTCGAGTATCCACCGGTTGTTGTTTCAATATGTTCAACGCCCGGTTGAATGGAGTGTCCCACTTGGGCCTCGCCAATGCCTCAGACGGCGAGTCACTTTCGGCCGCAATCCGGTGCTGCTCTCTCTGCAAATGGCACAAGGATCGTTTACAAATATGACTAACGTGTGCAGTCGAATTGATCAGAAACTAAAATTACCAACAGTCTCATGAACTCTGTAATGACCGGTGTTGTCTCGTAAACCTTCTTCACTGGGTCCCAATGGTGCCGGGCCCTCAGGATGTCACGCTCCTGCGGGACGGTGAAATCCGCCAAGGGGTCTGGGATGCCCAGACACGCGGCTTCCCCGTCCTCCTTGGCCCATTTGGACCTCTTTCCGCCGTAACCACGGCTTCCGAGGTGGTGGGTCCCAAGGTTCCTCTTTTGAAGCCCCTTCACGTACTTAGACATTTTTTTGGCAGCTTCGGCCTCGCAAGCCTCCTTGAATATTTCAAACTGCTCTTCCGTGATTGTCGGACTATCCTTTACAATCTCTTAGTAGGGTTCCCCGTCGTTGATCTTTGCTTTCACTCGATTTTTCCAAGCGGCCAACGCGTTGCTAAACTTGGTCATGGCATGTTTGTTTATCTTCTTCATTGCCGGGTCCTTGTCTGGATCTTCATAATACTTCTCATTCCGGCCCGGGAACAAGAATATCTGGTGAAACTTCTTTAGGAGGGAGCTCCTCATATTTTCTGTCTTCTTTAGATTCTCATCGTTGATGGTGGCGGTTGTCCATATGTTGCAGCCTATTTGATTGCCGTAGCACGTGCGCGCTTCCTCGGGCCCCTTTGGCTCAAAATTGCCGTCGTCCACCTCTATGACCACCATTCTAGTAGTCCTGAGTTTGTTAGGAACCCATTGCTGTCAGATTTCGGGTTCCGGCAGACCCTTGAGGTTCGAACGCTGGGGTGCGCGCGGAGATTCAACCCTCTACCGGCTCGCTCCTCACCGAATCGCTAGGACCTAAACTACCAACTGGACTGCACAAGAGACACAATATTTATACTGGTTCAGGCCACCATTGTGGTGTAATACCCTACTCCAGTGTGTGATGTGGTGGATTGCCTCTTGGGCTGATGATGAACAATACAAGGAAGAACAGCCTCGCGAGGGTCTGTTCTTTGTTGGTGCGATGAACTGCTAGGAGGGGTTCAGTCGCTCTAGCTACTGGTTTCTTGATGAGGATCAAGCTGCCTCTGCCCTGGGGGTGGCTAGTCCTATTTATAGGCGAAGGCCCTGGGCCTCTTCCCAAATATTGAGCGGGAAGGGCGCCAACAATTGGCCATTTTGAAGGGGAACAGTGGGTAAACTTATCCTGACTAAAGTTGGTCCTCGCCTGCCAAAGGCTCTGGTGATGACGCCAGCTTGTGCTCCACGATGACTCCCTTCCAGCCGTTGGGATGTTCTTGGTCTCGTTGCACCAAAATGGACGCCTTTGCTTGATACTCTCGCCTGCACTTGCTCCCTTTGCACCAAAGAGGAAAGGAGGACACTGTGCGGGCTGGCGCCTGAATGGCGCCCTTGTTCGTCATGGCTTGCGCCATGGGCACCTCGCGAGGTACCCCGCCTTGAACTCTCTGCCTCCTCATGAGCCAGCCTGACGAGGCCGTGCCTGAGGAAGCTCCTTGTCACCCGCCCCGCGAGGCTCGGCCCCTTGCGAGGTAGCCCGCCTTGAACTCTCCGCCTCCTCATGATCCAGCCTGACGAAGCCGTGCCTGAGGAAGCTCCTTGTCGCCCGCCCCGCGAGGCTCGGCCCCTCGCGAGGGTCATGAACTTGCGTTGATGAAGATGGGATGTGCTGGGCCTCCTTCTAGCCACGCCGCAGGCCGCAGGCAGGCAAGTCTGGGGACCCCCATTCCTAGAACGCCGACAGTAGCCGCTGGGCCCACGACGCGCCTGAACTTGGCTGAGCAGAGAGGCGAAAGGGCAAGTGCGAAGCGTCGCGGGCCCTAACAGCCTGCGGCCTTGGGCGCCGCGTGGCGGTTGATTGGACGTGGGCGGCTCCGCTTCCCCATGATGCCTTGGTAACCGCACGGATTCGACAAGTCCCTGCATGAAAAGCGGGTCATGATTACCTATGACCGTGGAGGTCGACGGTTGGCCTTCGCTAGCTATAAGTAAGGAACGGCATGTGCCCTTCCAGCCTATCCCTTCTTGCTTCTCCTTCTTCTCCATGGCTCCACCAAGGAAGTTCTCAGCCGCAGAGAAGGGGAAGGCCCACCAGGTCGAGTCTCCCTCTCCTCCGCCCAAGCGCGGTCGAGGTCGCCCTCGCAAGCATCCCATGTCCTCCACGGCAGTCCCCCGTGGTCGCGGAGGTGGCTCTCAGCGTGGCAACGAGCGGCTGTCCATGGTCGGAGGGCGTGCCCCGGCTGTGCGGCCCCCGAGGCCGCGCCTCCACACTACAGAGGCGCTGCCGGAGTTCATGGTGTGGGCAGTGGAGCCATCCGGCGCCCGGCTTCAGCTCCCATGCTTCCTCCTGGGTGAGCTCCCAGCTGGCGCCCTGGGTGGCCTCTGGCTCCAGGCGGATGGCTGCTGCAGCCGGGCTTCGTGGGCTTCTCTGGAGGTCTCTGCTACAGGGAACCTGTTCCTGACCCGCGGCTGGCAGACGTTTGCTCACGCGCATGGCCTTCTCCGCCGGTGCTCCCTGCACTTCAATTACGACGGCGACGCCACCCTCTACGTGAGTGTGTTTGGGGAAGATGGTCGCTGCATGGGGTGCTGCCCTGAAGACGACAACCGCGGCCGAGGACTCAGCCCCGGCATGGATGGAGAGGGCAGCGCGCGGGCGGCTGGCGACGCCCGTGACTTCTCAAGCTTCACCAGCTCTTCTTCGGGTGGTGACTCTTCCAGCAGCGGCCGCGGCCAGCCCCCACGCTGCCGTGCCTGCTTGGAGGGCGGCGGCGGGTCTGCTCGCCGCCGCGCCCCGGTGAAGTGCGAGAGGGAGTCCGCCTGAGCTCCGGAGGCGGCTCGAGTCTTCCAAGAGGGCCGGCATGGGACGTGCTTCGCCTGCTTTTGTTCTTTTCCTTTCTTTTCTCCTGCGCAAAAAGACAACAATGTGTGGCCCCATGGGGGCGCGTTTGGGTTAATGCCGTTAATTATTGTACTGCTTTTGTTATCCTGATACTGTTCCTTTCTGTTGTACGCCCATTCGCAAGTAAACTCCGGCCTTGGCCGCGGGGGCGACCGATCCAGGCCCCGTGTTCGCGTTGTGCTGCCCGTGAGGCATTGTCCGGAGGGGTGCTCCAGCTGTGGACTAGGGCCGTGAAAACTTGAGCGATAGGGGTAGGAACGCTCGCGAGGGCTCCCGGGGCTTCTGCCTCGCGAGCCCCCACGCAAGAGAAATCGAGGCAGGAGAGCGAAAAAGGTCGAAGAACCACGGACCAAAAGATGGCGATAGTTTTGATAAAAACTCCAAATGGGAATAACTAGTCAACTGAAGAAAGCAAATGAAAAAGCTGCATCCGGCACCTAATCTAGTCTTCGACGTCTTCTTACCAGCGCGGAGCTAAGTGCTGCCACTGAGCGTGGGAGGGAGCCCCAGGGCCTGAGGCCGGCACTCCTGAGACTCCGGGGCGTGTACAGCCCCAACTCATTATTACGTGAGAGTGTCACGGGCAGCGAGCTTCACAGGCGTTGGCCTTCTTCACAGGCTCCGGGCCTTTCTTCAGGGAAGCAAGCTTCACGGGCGTTGGCCCTCTTCACAGGCTCCGGGCCATTTCCAAAACGCGACAGCTTCACAGGCATTCGCTTTCATCACAGGCTCTGGGCCTTTTCCAAAAAAGATGAGCTTCACAGGCATTCGCCTTCTTCACAGGCTCTGGGCCTTTTCCAAAAAAGATGAGCTTCACAGGCATACGCCTTCTTCACAGGCTCTGGGCCTTTTCCAAAAAAGATGAGCTTCACAGGCATTCGCCTTCTTCACAGGCTCTGGGCCTTTTCCAAAAAAGATGAGCGTCACAGGCATTCGCCTTCTTCACAGGCTCTGGGCCTTTTCCAAAAAAGATGAGCTTCACAAGCATTCGCCTTCTTCACAGGCTCTGGGCCTTTTTAGGGGTAAAACCTCCGGAGGTGCTGGATGTTCCACGCGTTCTGTATAGGTACTCCCTCTTGAGTCTCCAAGTGCACGGAGCCGGGCCTGGAAACGTGAACAACCTTGAATGGGCCCTCCCACATGGGAGAGAGCTTATGCAGTCCCTCCCTGGAGAGGACCCATCGGAGCACAAGGTCCCCTACCTCGAGAGTTCTGGGGCAGATGTTGCAGCAGTGGTATCGCCGGAGTGCCTGCTGGTACCTTGCCGCTCGCAGCGCAACTCCTCGATGACGCTCCTCCCCCAGCACGAGGTCCATCCCCCGCATGGCGTCCTGCAGCATCTCATCGAATGCCAGGACCCGCGCGGATCGACGCTTGACCTCGTGAGGGAGGACCGCTTCGGCTCCGTAGACCAGGAAGAAGGGGGTCTCTCCAGTCGGCTTGGTCGCGGTTGTGCGGATGGACCACAACACGGACTGAAGCTTGTCATACCAGCCTCCCCCGCAGGCCTCCAGTTTCTTCTTGAATGTCCTGGTCTTGAGGCCTCTCAGGACCTCTGCGTTGGCCCGCTCGGCCTGTCCATTGCTTCGGGGGTGCGCCACCGAAGCATGGCATATCTGCGTCCCAAGGTTAGCACAATATGTTTTGAAAAGGTTACTAGTGAACTGCAAACCGTTGTCGGTGATGATGCGGTTCGGCACTCCGAACCGTCTCACGCTGCCCTTGATAAACTTGACCGCAGAACCAGCGGGGATGGTGCGGACGGCCTCGACTTCGGCCCACATGGTGAATTTGTCCACGATGACGTAGAGGTAGCGATAGACCCCTGGCGCCTGAGGAAAAGGGCCCAGGATGTCTAGCCCCCAGACCGCGAATGGCCAAGTGAGGGGATGGTTTGCAGACCTCCTGCCGGCTGGTGGATCTGCTTGGCATGGAATTGGCAAGCCTCGCAAGCCTTCACAAGTTCAACAGCGTCATTGAGCGCAGTGGGCCAATAGAAACCGCTGCAGAACGCCTTGCCGACGAGGGTCCGTGACGACGAATGATGCCCACAATCTCCACCATGTATATCTGCCAGCAGTTCCTTCCCCTGTTCCCTGGTGATGCATCGCAGGGATACGTCGTTCGGTCATTTCCGGTAGAGCTCTCCATCCATGATGCTGTATGCTGTGGCTTGCCGCGCCACACGCTCTGCCTCCTCCTCCTTCTCCGGCAAGGTCCCTTGCGTTAAGTAACTCTTGAGCTGTGTGATCCAGCACCCCACTTGAGGTTCCATCGTTAGGAGCAGGCATGCTCCTGAGGCCGGGACATAGGCTGGGGCTCCCAAGACAGGTGGCTGAGGGAGCTCCACCCGAGGCTGTGCGGTGCTTGATAATGGTGCCAGGGCTGAAGGCCTGAAGAGCCGTTCCTCAAAGACGCCCGGCTCCTAGGGTAACCTCCTGGAGGCTCGTTTGGCGATGTCGTCGGCCTCTTGATTAGTGCCGCGGGGCACGTGCTGCAGCTCCAACCCCTAGAACTGTTTCTCCATCCTGCGGACCTCCGCAAGGTAGGCGTCCATGTGCTCATCTCTTGGCTTGTACACCTTGTTGGGGAAATTGACGAGGAGCTGCGAATCGCCCTTGATGGTAAGGCGCTTCACCTCCAGGGCAGCGGCGGCCTTCAGGCCCGCTATCAGTCCCTCGTATTCTGCTATATTGTTGGAGACCTTCTCGCCTCGCTGGAAACAGAGCTACACGACGTAGTAGAGCTTGTCCTGAGCGGGAGATATGAGCACCGCCCCAGCCCTAGCGCCCTGCCTGGAGAACGCTCCGTCCAAGTACATGACCCAGCCTTTTGGCGCTTCGCTTCCTGGGGAGAGGGATCGATCCTCGCCGGCCTTGAGGCCCGGTGCCTCTGTCCATTCGGCCATGAAATCTGCCAGCGCGGCCCCCTTAATGACTCTAGTTGTGCTGAACTCGAGTTGGAATGCTTGCAGTTCAATGTTCCACTCGGCGACCCTTCCGGCTGAGTTGGGGCTCCTCAGCACCCTCTCCAAGGGGTATGCCGAGACAACCTTGATTCGATGACCCTGGAAGTAGTGCCGCAGCTTGCGCGAAGCTACCAGTAGTGCGAGGAGGAGTTTCTGCGGCATGGGGTACCGTGCCCTCGCATCCCGTAACACTGTGCTGACGAAGTACACCGGGTGCTCGACGAGGCTAGGGGCATCGGTGCTGGTGGCGTCTTCCGGAAGCTGTGGTGCCTCCTGAGGTGGCGGATCCCCCAGAAGCTGGGTGCCTGGAAGGAGGGCCTCTCCCGCCCCTGGTGTGCTCTGCTGCGACGGCTGATCTTCTTCAGTCGCGGTGGTGACTTCTGCGAGCCCCTCTTGATTCAGCCTTGCCTCGGCTCGGGTGGCCGCCGTGGTCTTGGCCCGACGCTCTCCTCTAACCGCCACCAGGGCTGCGCTAGCGGAGTAGGGAGTGGAAGCGAGGTAGAGTACTAAGGGCTCCTGAGGGCGTGGGGCCACCATCACTGGAGGGCTAGTTAGTTACCTCTTGAGGTCTTGGAACGCTTTGTCGGCCTCTTCAGTCCATTCGAAGGGCCCCTTTTTCTTCATCAGCTGGAAGAAAGGCAGCGCCCGCTCCCCCAATCGGGAGATGAAATGCCCCAGCGCCGTCACGCGCCCCGTGAGCTTCTGCATTTCCCTGAGGGTCTTTGGTGGGCTCATGTCCTCAACTGCCTTGACCTTTTCTGGGTTGGCCTCGATGCCTCGGTGGGATACGAGGAAACCCAGGAGCTTGCCTGAGGGAACTCCAAACACACACTTCTCCGGATTGAGTCGCGGGCTCACTGCGTTGAGGCTCGCGAAGGTTTCCTCCAGGTCTTGTATCAGGGTCTTGGCCTCGCGAGACTTCACTACGATGTCGTCGATGTAAGCCTCCACATTCTTCCCGAGCTGCGGGCCCAACATGATATGCATGAGCCGGTGGATGGTTGCCCCCGCGTTACGCAGCCCGAATGGCATGCATGTATAGCAGTACACCCCACACGGGGTTAAGAAGGCCGTCTTTTCCACGTCTTCCACTGCCATTTTGATCTGGTGATACCCGGAGAAGGCATCCAAGAAGCATAACAGGTCACACTCGGCGGTGGAATCGACGATCTTGTCGATGCGAGGGAGCGGGAACGGATCTTGCGGGCATGCTTTGTTGAGGTTGGTGAAGTCGACACACATGCGTTCCTTTCCTCCCTTCTTTGGCACAACCACAGGGTTGGCCAGCCAATCCGGGTACCGAACCTCGCGAATAACCCCTGCGGCTTCTAGCTTGCGGGTCTCCTGGACGATGAAGGCCTGCTTTTCAGTGGACTGCCTCCTCGCCTTCTGCTTCACAGGACGCACGTTGGGACACACGTTGAGGTGGTGCTCGATTACGCCCCGTGGGATCCCTGCCAGCTGATCGGGCTCCCAGGCGAACACCTTCTTGTTTGCACGCAGGAACTTGACTAGGGCTTCCTCCTGCTCGGGCTCGAGGTTGTCGCCTATGGTGAAAGTGGCGTTCGTGGACCCGTCCCCGTCAACAGGTATCTACTTGGTCTCCACCTTGTCTTGGGTGAACAACTGCTTCTTCTTGGTCGACGCAGCCCCGTTGGGCTTGGGGGTTTCCGCATTGGCGGGCCGCGCCGCAGCCGCCGTCTTGAGGGCGAGTTTGAGCACTCGCAGCGCACCTTCGGTGTCCCCGGGCATGGTGAGGATGCCGCTGCTCCCGGGCATCTTCATGAGGTTGTACCCCGGGTGAGTCGCGGCCATGAATTTGGCCAATGCCGAATAGCCAAGGATGGCATTGTAGGGGAGGCCGATGGGGGCGATGTCGAAGTCGACCAGTTCCGTGCGGAAGTTGTCGTAGGTGCCGAAGGTCACCGGAAGCCGGATTTGTCCCAAGGAGCTGGACGACCAGCCTCCTACGCCCGAGAAAGGCCGGCTGGGCTGCAGCCGCTCCCGGGGTATGTAGAGGAGGTTGAAGGCCTCGACCGAGAGTACGCTGAGGCCGGTGCCACCATCGATGAGGGTCCTGGTGATGGCCACCTGGCAGATGGTGGGTGTGCAGAGCATGGGGAGCGCACCCGAGCCGGCCGAGTTGGTGGGGTGGTCCCCAGAGTCGAAGGTCAGCCCGGCCGACGGCTCCGTCCGGCCCGAGGGAGCCCCCTGCCGCGTGGAGGCGGCACCGACCCAGCGGACGAATGTCTTGACGTGGCGGCTGGAGGGTGGCACCTGCGAGCCGCCCAGGAGGGCCGCGAAAACCGAAGGAGCCGGTGCGATGGGGTGGGTCATGAAGAAGCTGCGCGGCTCCTCCCCAGAGGTCGCTGGGGAGCGCAGGGGCGATGCTTGCTGCCCGTTCCCCGCCGGGCCGGTGGCGGTGTTGACGGCGGGCGACGGGGAAAGATGCGGGCGCCCACCGACGGGAGCCATCTGGGCCACACGGGGGGCGAGGGCGGCTCGGCGCTCGGCGCGAGCCCGACGAGCGTCAGGCATGGTTGCGGTGGTCGGGGAAGAACGAGGCGACGGAAGGCAGATTCCGGCGCACCCCTACCTAGCGCGCCAAATGTCAGATTTCGGGTTCCGGCAGACCCTTGAGGTTCGAGTGCTGGGGTGCGCCCGGAGATTCAACCCTATACCGGCTCGCTCCTCACCGAATCGCTAGGACCTAAACTACCAACTGAACTACACAAGAGACACAAGATTTATACTGGTTCAGGCCACCATTGTGGTGTAATACCCTACTCCAGTGTGTGGTGTGGTGGATTGCCTCTTGGGCTGATGATGAACAATGCAAGGAAGAACAACCTCGCGAGGGTCTATTCTTGGCTGGTGAGATGAACTGCTAGGAGGGGTTCAGTCGTTCTAGCTACTGGTTTCTTGATGAGGATCAAGCTGCCTCTGCCCTGGGGGTGGCTAGTCCTATTTATAGGCGAAGGCCCTGGGCCTCTTCCCAAATATTGAGCGGGAAGGGCGCCAACAATTGGCCATTTTGAAGGGGAACAACGGGTACACTTATCCTGACTAAAGTTGGTCCTCGCCTGCCAAAGGCTCTGGTGATGACGCCCACTTGGGCTCCATGATGACTCCCTTCCAGCCGTTGGGCTGGTCTTGGTCTCGTTGCACCGAAATGGACGCCTTTGCTTGATACTCTCGCCTGCACTTGCTCCCTTTGCACCAAAGAGGAAACGATGACACTGTGCGGGCTGGCGCCCGACTCGCGCCCTTGGTCGTCATGGCTTGCGTCATGGGCACCTCGCGAGGTACCCCGCCTTGAACTCTCCGCCTCTTCATGAGCCAGCCTGACGAGGCCGTGCCTGAGGAAGCTCCTTGTCGCCCGCCCGACGAGGCTCGGCACCTCACGAGGGTCTTGAATTTGCATTGATGAAGATGGGCTGTGCTGGGCTCCTTCGAGCCACGCCGCAGGCTGCAGGCAGGCAAGTCTGGGGACCCCCGTTACCAGAACGCCGACAGTTGCCTCTTTGCTTTTGGTTCTACATCGGCTCCGCTCCCCAAGGCAGCACCAGTCTCAGCGCCGTTCTTGATGTCGGTCTGAATCTCAGCGCCAGTCTCAGTCTTAGCACCGGTCTGCGTGTCGGTCTCAGTCCCCGATGCCACCGGTGGGCCCAACAACAACATCTGTTGATCGTCGGTAAGGCTAAAAATTTCGTCTGCCGCCCGGTAGACGTCCTAGCAATCACCAGAACCCTGTCCTTCATCGTTGCTAGCCATGTTTCCTATGATTAAATCTAGTCAATTAATTCTAGACCTAATAAAATGAATAATGACATAAAAAAGGACTATTGTTTTGCAGGAATGTTGACTCCTTCCTGGTGCGGCAAATCCCGGGCACTCGATATGTCCTAGTTTGTAGCACAAGTCATGCCGAAATTCAGGGGAAATTTCGGCATGACGTTTGCTAAAAAGTGGACAAATCGAGAACCTGAAATTTGCTGGAATAGAAATGAATTAACATTCCGGCAAAACATAGGCCACTCAGCATCATTCCCTAGAAACAACAAAGCCACTTGGGCACAATCGAACAAATTCAATGAAAAGATATAACATGACCACTTCAATGAAAAATAAAATTTGCCTAAATTCTTTTCCTTGAAAAATAGTGGTCTTTTCAAAAATCAAAAACCTTTGCAAAATGACCTCACTAAACACAGAACCCAATTAAATTGCAAAGGAACTCCATTTCTGTAACCCTTCTGACCTAATGCTCTAAAATAAAAATTTCCTCTAACCTAGCCAATCTACTTAACCTAGCTTGTTAATCCAACGAACCTAATTAACCTACCTATTTAACCTAGTGAGTTAATCTAGTTTACCTAGATAATTAACCCTAATTAAACTAGTTAACGCAGCTAGTTCTCTGTCAAAGCCTAAAATAAATTTTTGCACTAATTAACCTAGATAATTAACCTAATTAAACTAGTTAACCTGACTAGTTCTTTGTCAAAGCCCCAACTAAGTTTTTGCACTAACCTAGATAATTAACCTAATTAAACTAGTTAACCTAACTACTTCTCTGTCAAAGCCCTAAATAATTTTTTGCCCTAACTAGATAATTAACCTAGTTAAACTGGCTAACCTATGCATGAGAGAGAGAGAGGAGGGGTGGGGGCTTACAGATGATGGCTCTGGTGGTGGCGATGGAGGCAGTGGTGGCGAGGGAGGCAGGGGCGTCTCCGATGACGGCGAGGAAGGCAGGGGCGTCTCCGGTGACGGCGAGGAAGGCAGTTGTGGCGAGGAAGGATCCGGTGGCGTCGACGGCGGCTCCGGTGGCGTTGACGAGCCCGCGCGGCTCCGTGGCGTTGGGGGCGGCTCCGGTGTCGTCGACGGCGCACGGCTCTGGTGGCGTCAATGTCGGCGGCGAAGTGGGGTGACGGTGAATCGGGGAGACGGCGGCGCGCGGGGTGGGTTGAGGGATTTGGGGGAGAAGTGGTGGCCGGGGGGCAACAGTTTTTTGGTTAAGTCAAACTTAGCGGTAGCGCGTTTCGCAAAACGCGCTATAGCTAAGAAAGCCATAGTGGTTTTTGCAAAATGCGCTGCTGCTATAGCTATGTAAATTTCTTCCTTTTTTAATTTCCTTTTCTGTTTCTATAGCGGGGGTCTAGGACACGCGCTGCAGCTATGTTAGCTATAGCGCCTCTTACAAACACACGCTGCTGCTATGCCTTCCTCCGTTTTTTCGCTTTTTCGTTTATTTTGCTTTACATTTTATTTTTTCCTTTCTCCTTTTTCTATTTCTTTCATTTTCATTTACTTTTTCTATTTGTTTTTCATCTTATTTTATTTCCGTTAGTAGTAGCGCTCTTCTAAGGAAATGCGCTGCTAATTATGCCCTAGCGGTAGCGCGTTTCTTCGAAGCCCGCTACTGCTATGCGTAGCCTATCATTCTGCCAATGGAAATATTAGTAGTAGCGCTTTTGCAACTACACGCGCTACTGCTAAGGTTGTATCTGTAGCGCGGTTTTTCTTCAATCGCTACTGCTATATAGCCCCAGCGCGCTTTTTTGACCCGCGTTGTTGCTAAATTTCTGTGTATCAGGTTTTCCCTAGTAGTGCTACTTGCTTTTCGACGCCCTACTGTGCCGGAAATCTTTCAAGACGAGGAGGGATGCATTTTGCCCAGAAATTGGCCAATAAGTAATAAGAAATGGGCTATAAGTAATAAGAAATGGGCTATAAGCAATAATAAATGGGCTGTAAAATGAAAAAATACAGCAAACAGGCAATTAGTTCCAAAATACTGTTTTATTTCGGATTTTGATATTTTATATTTCATTGTTTTTGTGCGGGTAAAATTTCATTGAATTTAAATTAAGGTATATTTAGATTTAAAATTAATTTGAATCTGGCTAGAAATTTCGAGTTGTATGCTGTTTGGGACAGATTTGGAGGCTGACTTGTGGGTCTACTAGGTTGACGTGTACTTTGGCTTTGTCAACTTAGTCCACAAATGATTCTAGCAGTAGTGACCATTGGATGTTAATCCAACGGCCGTGTTGCTTCTTCAATATTTGATCTTCTTGCTCCAGTCGCCCAAACCACCTCCGGTGGGACTACCAGCTGCCGCCTCCCGTGGTCGGCTGTGCTGCCGCACGGGCCGCACTGCCCCACCCTACATCATTGCTGGCCAGGCCATTCCTCTACTCACCCACACCTCCTATTATTTTCCGGCGACGGCAGCCGGACAAGTAAACCCTCGTACTCCCCACCACATGGGCAACCATTGCCGAGTCTTCCCCGGCTCAGTGTCGTTCGCTTCGTAGGCCTCGCCGTCGTCCACCGCCATGGTGCTCTCGGCGCGGCCTGGTAAACATGGTCAACGAACGACATCCATCGGACGTGGACTGTACGTGGAGAGGCTGACAGCTGGGTCCACGGCCGCACACAAGGAAATGCCTCACTACGCGCAAAATAATGATTCCTCCACCTGACAGCTGGGACCCACCGGATGGGCCTCTGTATTCCATGAAAAACGTCCCCCCCCCGGCTGACATGTCAGACCGACCAGCTATATCTTCGCACACAAGGATGTGCCTCCTTATTACGTACAAAAAAATGAATACCCCTGCTAGCTGGGACCCACTATAGTGGAAGGATGACTTGTGGGCCAACTAAGTTGACGGGGATGGAGGGCTTTGTCAACTTAGTCAATATGAACGATTCTAGCTCCAGTGACCGTACAATGTCCATCCAATGGCCGTAGTGCTTCTTCATCCTCTGGTCTTCTTGCTCTAGCCGCCCAATGGAGCACCAGCTCCTGCCTCCCGTGGTCGGCTGTGCTGCCACGGAGGCCACACCTCCCCCTACTAGTCCCACCGCTGGCCAGGCCCTGCGGCGACGACAACCTCACACCTGTAACGCCCCGGACACACACGCAGGTGGTCGTTACTCCTGGCGGGATCTAGACTGGCCCCATAGATCAATACTAGTTTTCTCCGCACTTTGTCCTCACTTGTGCGCACCCGGGAGCAACTTCCCGGTCGGTCACCCATCCTGAAGTTACTCCAAGCTAAGCACGCTTAACTTTGGAGTTCTGTCTGAATGGGCTTCCGGAAAAGAAGGAATTCCTTATTGATATGAGTAGTCTATCATCCCTGATAAGCCAGGATATCACATACACCCCCACTCAGAGGAACCGACGTCCTCGTCGGGCCACAGGAACGTTCCCTCTTGGCACATACATTTGTGCATCCAGTCCGGTACATGTGCCACGTCGTGTGCCACGACGGGTCACAAACGTCATGAACAACATGACCACACACCTGTCCGCAACCATCCGTGTAACCGAGAGGGTCGGCTCTGATACCAACTAGGAACGCCCCGGACACACCCGCCGGTGGTCGTTACTCCTGGCGGGATCTAGACTGGCACCATAGATCAATACTAGTTTTTTCTCCGCACTTTGTCCTCACTCGTGCGCACCCGGGAGCAACTTCCCGGTCGGTCACCCATCCTGAAGCTACTCCAAGCTGAGCACGCTTAACTTTGGAGTTCTGTCTGAATGGGCTTCCGGAAAAGAAGGAATTCCTTATTGATATGAGTAGTCTATCATCCCTGATAAGCCAGGCTATCACAACACCGCGGTCGAACCAGTGAACCCTCGTACTCCTCTCCGCGCGGGCTTCCACTTCCGTGTCTTCCCCGGCTTCGTGTCGTCCCCTTCCTAGGCCTCATCGTCGTCCACCGCTATGGTGCTCTCGGCGCGGCGTGGTCAACGTGGTCAAGGAACGACTTCCATCAGACGTGGACTGTACGTGGAGAGGCTGACAGCTAGGTCCACGTCTGTAGCAAGGAAGTGCCTCCTTATTACGCGGAAAATAATGATTCCTCCACCTGACAGCTGGGACCCACCGGACGGGCCACTATATTTCACGAAAAAAATGTTTCCCCCTGACTGCTGGGACTCACCAGCTACATCTTCGCACGCAAGGAAGTGCGTCCAGGCAAAAAAAAACGATTCGCCCCCCTGACTGCTGGGACCCACCAGCTACACCTTCGCACACAAGGAAGTGCGTCCAGGCAAAAAAAACGATTCGCCCCACTGACTGCTGGGACCCACCAGCTACATCTTCGCACGCAAGGAAGTGCGTCCGGAAAAAACCGATTCGCCCCCTGCTTGCTGGGACCCACCAGCTACATCTTCGCACGCAAGGAAGTGCCCCCTGACTGCTCGGACCCACTAGCTACAGTTTTGAACGCAAGGAAGTGCCTGACAGTCGGGACCCACCTGGTCGAAGCGTACGTAGCGTTATCATTCTGGTTGCGAACATGTACGTACATATATACTGGCCGATGTAGAGGCGCGCACGTGTCGTAGTAGAGGAGAGGCGCGCACGTGGCATGTACACGTACGTACATCGGCCAGTGTGCAAGAAAGAAAATACGTCCACGTATGTGTACATACGGGCGGGGTCTCGAACGCCTACTCGTGCATATGTACGGCCAGGGCTCGTGTACATGGCTGGGTCGGAACGGAGAAACAGCATCGTCGTCGTGTTCATGGGGAGGCAAGAGAATGCATCGTGTTCATGGGGAGGCAACGGAATGTGTCGTGTTCATCGGGAGGCAACGGAACGCGTGGGAGCCAACTGGCTGGGTCGGAATGGAATGGGTCGTCGTGTTCATCGGGAGGGCTTGGACGGAACAGGCGATGGAAACGAGGCCTGGTGTACCGCAGAACGGAGGAAACAGCCTTGTGTTCGACCTGCCACGTTCGAAACGGGATCCTGTTTATCTGGAGGGCTGTGGCGTACCGCAAGACAGAGGAAACGGACCTCCTACGGTCGAAACGGGGGTCCTGTTGTTGGGGTAGGTGTGGCATACCGCAAAACAAACGAAACGGACTTGTGTTGGAGCGCTGCGGTAGAAACGGGGGTCCTGTTAATCGGGAGGAGTGTGGCGTACCGCAAAATGGACGAAACGGACTTATGTTCGAGTGCTACGGTCAAAACGGGGGTCCTGTTCATCGGGAGGGGCATGGCGTACCGCAAAACAGGACTCCACGGGATATTGTTCATCTCCACCGTCGACCTACTCTAGCCTCCACGGGCTCCTATTCAACCAGCCTCCACCGCGTGCTACTCCACCGGCTACTATTCAACCACCCCTCCACGGGCACCCCTCCAACGTCTACTGTTCATCCAGCCCTCCATGGGGTCGTCCTGTTCATCCAGCCCTCCACACCATGGGGTCGTCTTCATCCACAGGCAATGCCACCGCTCACTATTCATCCACCCCCC